>NW_009196002.1:14411-22220 GCF_000690835.1 Fulmarus glacialis | reverse complement strand
CCCACTAAACCATGTCCCTAAGCGCCTCATCTACACGTCTTTTAAATACTTCCAGGGATGGTGACTCCACTTCCCTGGGCAGCCTGTTCCAAGGCCTGACCACTCTTTCAGTAAAGAAGTTTTTCCTAATGTCCAATCTAAACCTCCCCTGGTGCAACTTGAGGCCGTTTCCTCTCGTCCTGTCGCTGGTTACTTGGGAGAAGAGACCAACCCCCACCTCGCTACAACCTCCTTCCAGGCAGTTGTAGAGCGCGATGAGGTCTCCCCTCAGCCTCCTCTTCTCCAGGCTGAACAGCCCCAGTTCCCTCAGCCGCTCCTCATCAGACTTGTGCTCCAGGCCCTTCACCAGCTCCGTTGCCCTTCTCTGGACACGCTCCAGCACCTCAATGTCCTTCTTGTGGTGAGGGGCCCAAAACTGAACACAGGATTCGAGGTGCGGCCTCACCAGTGCCCAGTACAGGGGCATCCCAATTTTTGGGCAGCAAGACATGGGGTTTCCACCTGGAGCCCCCCTAAATGGTATTTGTATGGCAGAGCAGCGGTGTGCTGTGAGGTGCTGCTGAATCGGTGTGAATCTGTGCTGGTATAAGTGTCCCCCGCCCACACATTGCAAATAATATTTTTCCACTCGAGTCAGAAGATGAACCTGTAAAACGCTGGACGTTGTTTTGTGAAAGTACCATACCTTCATGTTTGAAAAGAAAAAGCCTCCTTGCTTGCATATTTAATTGCCAAATTATCATATAAATGTCATATAACTTAGGATGCCAGAACTCACTGATATTTTAAATGTTTCCATGTTTTAATTCCTTGCAAGTCAACCTTTGCAAAGCTAATTACAAGGGGAAAAATCACTGATGGCATTTTCTTCACTGTGTTTGGAGCTGAAGGGAGTTTCCTGAGACTCACAGAAATTTTCAACTGTTTGTTTAGGTGGGTTTTTTTTTTCCCTTTCCTTTTTTGGTAGTGACAGGAGTTCTTCCTGCTGCCCTCACTGGGATAAGGTGGATTACTGTCAGTGAAAACCATGGAGTAGCAACAACAGAACATGCGTGCATATTTGGGTTAGTTCTGCAAAATAACCCAAAAATAAACAGAAAAGTCCATGCAGAGTTGAAAACCTTGGGGATGCTTCGTGCAAAACAGCTTTCCACTTCAACATTTCCTTCAATTTTACTGTAAAAGCAGCTGTCTAAAAGGGATCAAAATCAAAGTGAAATGTTTCTGAAATGGCATAGAGTGTTTTTTGATATTTCCAGTGCATTGAGAGCTGTATGCTTTCAAGTCAGCCTAATATTTACATTTATATTAACACTTACAAATACACACTTGCTGATGTCCCTCTCTTCACTTCTGTATACACCAAACTTATAGGTCTGTGGCCCTAGGACCTGCATGGCAGTACTTTGTACCACCCTTTCCCAGTACTGTGTTAGAGACAGACCCAGCAGTTGGCTGCATTCATGATCTATGGAAATCCTTCAATAACTGACCTCAAACGTGATGGAAGTAGTTATGTTCCCTTAACTCCTCTCTCCCAGAGGCGTGGGCCATCTCTTGGTGCTCGTTCTTGCATCTCGTCAATATGAGTCAATGGTTCAGATGACTGCGAAAGGATATGAGATCCTTCTGTCCTAGGAAGTCCAGCCAGCTCTGTCCAGGTCTGGTGGAGGGGACAGTCTTTAGCCCCTCTAATGCTGTTTGGAGCATGGAGGGACATGCTTCAGTCCTTGGTGTGAAAGAAAACAGCTGGGGGATGATCTGTTTAACATCCCGTGGCTCACAGTGCTGTTCTAGCAGCTGCGTTTCAGAACCGAGCTGCCTCCGGAGCAGCAGAGATTTCTGTTGCCTCTCCAGCATTATGTCTAAGCGCGTTCCCATCTCCTGTTTGCAAAGGGATGGAGAATAGGAAAGCAGAGGATGTTTAGTGAGGCAGAGACAGGACTGGAAATCAGCTCCTGGAGCTATGGGTGCGTGAGAAATAGCAGTGTGTGGTGCCTAGGGTCTGTCTGAGGCTGCTGTAGGGTTTTGCCCTCAACTTCAATCTCGGTTTCCCCTGTTGAAAGCAGAGTCTTGTTTTAGTGCTGATCTTCCAGAGCACCTCTCGCCAGTATTAGCTTTGGGGCTGGAGCTCCTGATTTCCAACCTCTTGGTACAGCGTAACTCCTGCTGCTAACCCTTCCTTGTACTTTCTGGGTGCAAGGTGGTAGTAGAGCACTGGCTTTTCTAACCTGTTTATGTTGCTGGGGTTTTTCCTGAATTTTTCTAGCCTGAAGCAGAGGAAACAAACTCATATCCACTAATCCAGACTTTTAAGACTACACAGCCAAGGTTAATAATCCAGTGACATCTGAATTGCACGTACTGTAAATAATCAACATCTTTCCAAAGAGCTGCTGAAGGATTTAGAACAGGCTAATTACAGAAATATGAAAGGAAATGGCCCCATTGATTCAGCATGTTGCTGAACAGAAAGGCAATTTCATGAAAGACTGGGGGCAACACTCTGATGTGCAAAACTCTGTGTATAAAATATATGTATGCAATGCAAAGTTTAGGAAGCAAAGGTCTTATTTCTGCTTTGATATTTTTTCCTTCTTAGTGAAGATCATGTCTCAACTTCTTACTCTTAAAGAGCAGAACTAGTCCAGAATGTTGATGCTCAGATTTCCACGTAGTTTCACTTAGGTCTGTCCTAAGGTCTGTCCAGCCTGCTTGGACATGCAGAGTAGAGGCTTTGCTGGAGATCTGAGAGTTGATCCCAGACTCCTCAGGCCTTCTGGACACCTTGATCAAGGCTTTTTTGTTTGTTTGGGGTGGTGGTTTGGGTTTGCTGGTTTGGGTTTTGGTTATTTTTTTTGCTTTCCCTCCCACCTCTTGTTGAAGCCACTGTGATCCCAAATCACTTTGCCTCTGCTTGACTGCATTCCCCTTGCTGGGGTGAGAGCAGGGTCTCTCTCCAGCAGAAGGGCTGCCTGCTCACTCTGCCCCTGGCCAGACCCTGACATAAACCAGTGCAGCACCAGCATGGAGCAAGTCCTTCAGCCTCGGCCCCTGAGCAGAGCCTGTATCCATCCTGGGGCTGGGCAAGGAGCTGTGAGCGGCTCCCTCCTGTGGGACCATGTTAGAGGGGACAGGACCCCCAGCTATGGGATGCAATGGGGTGATGGGCCCCCCGTTGCTCTTGCCTCGTCCCTGCAGATCAGCAAGCCGGGAAGGGGTCCGGGGTGCACCCTGGGCTCAGGCTCCAAGGGTCTGCCAGGCATCGTCCAGGAGCGTAAAATGCCTTTGTTAATGAAGCACTTAAGACTGCAGAGCCTGGAGGGAGAAAACTAGGTCTATATATAGCGGCAGGCACTCTAAGAGCTGAGAAAGGGAATATGTCTGTTAGAAAATGCCAGCTATTGACTGCTGAGATGTGGAGGGTCAGACCCTGACCACTGATTTAAACTGTGACAGCGGGGAGGGACCAGTGCTAGCGTACCGTGGTGTTTCCAGCCCCACAAAGAAGAGCTTGCTAAAAAAAAAAAAAATCAATGACAATAGCATAGGGAAGCAAAGGACCCAGCCGCTTTCACCCTGGGTCCCCAACCTCTGGGTTCAATGGGCACACCCCTGACACTGGCTTTGTGTCTTGGCCAGGCTGAGCAGTGCTGGCTGTGTGGGACTGTGCAGCTGCGGCTCTGCATGCTCAGGCTTCCTGAGACAGTGTCCATAAATGTGGCTATTATTGCATAATGAATAATACATCTTTGTGGAAATCTCATTTATAAAAATGCTGCATTATATATTTTTTTTTTTCCTCTTTTCCGAGCAGAATGTGTGATGTTTTTCCAAAAGAAGATGTACAGAGCTTGTGTTCTCTTGTTCTGGCAACCGAGCTTTGTGCAACGCTGCGAGGACAGGTTGCTGTGAGGTCCATCTCTCAATGATGTAGTGAGTCTGCTCCCTCTCAGGCAGTGCAGAGATGGAGCTCCCAAAGCGGGGGACTGCCTTTGCAGCCCATCCCTCTACAACACGGCAAGCAAGATGCATGTGGTTGTCCTCAGGATTTATATTGGATTATGAATGTAATGGAGCCCTGACATTTCAACCAAGAGCTGAGACATTTTAAGCTGCGTGTAGGAAAAATTAAGGTCTCTGCACTTTCCAGCAATGATATTGCAAAGAATAGGAAGCCAGGTGAGATTCATTATGGCCCAAAAGCTGTGTGCAAAACTTCACACTTCCATTTGCAGTTTCCATTTTTAACCGTCTGTCATTCCAAAATGTTTGTATGAAATACAGAAAAGCAAGAAAAAGGAGAGCTAGAGAAATAAACCTTGCAAACATACACACTTCTTACTTGGGCCTTTTCTATTCCTTTGCAACTCCAGCAACTTCACTGAAGACACATCTGAATTACACAGGTCTGAGTGAGAGCAAGGGGCCCCAGTCCTTACAGCCCAACACGGGTTCTTGTAGGATAACAAAGAAAATGCTCAGACAAGCCACAGAATCTTAGTAAGGCCAAGAATGAAGCTAGACAGGAGATAAAACCAGAATATTTTTGCTCATGCCTATTTCTATTCACATTATTACTGTGAAAGCCTATTAATTACTGGAAGGAAACTTGTAATAGGCCTTTTGGTGGAATGCCGCGTTGTTAGCTGCATTTGTAGACAGTTTGATACATTATGAGCAATCTGAAATCTCTTGTAGAAAGTTCCTCTTTGAAATAAAGGGAGACGGAGGTGGGGACAGCCAGAGCTTTGTGCGACTGTCCTCGTTCTGCTATTTGATGGTCTAATGCTGTCAGAGACTTTGGTGCTATTGTTCGGGAAGCCGTAGCATGCGATTGTTGCATTTGCTTCATGGTCTAAGTTCTGATGGGTCCTTTGATCCTGCTGGTGTTCTCTGCTCTGACTTGGTCTTCTGCTGGTTCAGCTGAACTTCATTGCGCCAGTTGCGCTGGCTTTGTCTGGCCCTGTGCTTCTCTGGGAAGCTGTGTGGTCAGGGGATGTACGTCCCTAAGGACTAGGAGGTCAACCAAGGTCTTAGGAAGACATTTCTCTCCCCAAAGATTGTCTTGTAACTGTCAACCCCAAGCGTTTCATGTGGTACTTATTGGGGACCCCCCCAGACCTCATGAGTTACCTTAGCAAGGAGCAGAGCAGAAAGGTGAGAAATACCCTCCCGCAGCCCCTCCAGGAGCTCTCAGCTGGGGTATGGAGCCCAGATCCCATCCCTTCCCCTTTCCCCTCTCCCAGGAGGTCATCCCACTGGCCTGGAGCCCGAGCAGTCTTGTGGGTCTGCACAAGACATGAACCATTCTGGGTAACTTGGTTTTTCAGCTGCTGTAACTTATGTCAGGCTTTCATCTTGGATGACAAAGACAAAATGACCCTCTGGAGTCCTTACCTGCTGCTTTCAGAGAGCCTCTTCTGCACCTTCGGCTTTGCAGTCTCAGCGGCAAACTGATCTTTTTACCTTTGCACAAAATGATCTTGCGTGGAAGTGTGGAGGGACGGGGTTTGTGTGGGACAGGGCTAAGCCGAAGGGAAGATACCCTTGCAAAAATCGGAGACAGCTGGCTAGGCAGAGCATCCACAGTATTGTGTAAAAGTCAGGATGGGAGCCTGGTCCAGCCAGGAGGCAAGAGTAGCCCAGATATGAATTGCAAAGAGAATGAAACTTTGATTTTTCTGTCAGCCAGTTTGCTCTGCACTCCTGGCACCCAGCTGATAAGCTTGTCTTAATGGCAATGGGATACAAAGCTATATTGACCGCGTTTCCAGGCTGCCTGTCTCAAAGGGAAAGCTCTGCGTTCCCCAAGTTTTATGACTTGAAGCTGTCAGGCACCGAGGGGGGAAGCTGTGATGGATTCATTCTTCTCCCTTATCCAGTGGCTACACTGCACCTTCCACAAATATCAGCATCTTGAAACACTGCGGAGAAAGACAGAGGAGAAAGAGCAAGCCCCAGATAAATCGCCGAGGTTTGCAAGGCTTTATTGCAAACGACAACAGCACCTGAAAGGGTCTTTATTTTTCCCCTCGGCTTGACTCTGTTACGCTTTCTCCTCACCTTCCTTCTGTCCTGTTCCCTCTCTAACTTGTTTGTTATTACCAGTAACAACTATTGATTAGGAGACTTCGTTATGGGTCAGAATTCACTTGAGCTTGGTGCTGCAGAAATTCAGAGTATTTCATCTGCGTGTTTTCTCCTTCTTTCTTCCCTCTGTATTGTCGTCTCCCTTCCCCAAAGCATCTCTCGGGGCCCTGCCCCACCTCGAGGTGCTCTCTCCTGAAGAACCCAAGAGCTGCCCGTCTCTGCCCATCCGTGGGAGATGCCCTCGCTCAGGTCACGGCACAGACACGGATCAGGAACGGGGCTGTTCGAGGCTGGATCTGGGCAGCAGGAGACACCTGAGTTTTACAAGTCGTAAATCAGGCTGGCTCAGCACTTGGTTTTAGAGAACAGTCTGCATGGGCTTAAGTTCATCCTGGCCGTTTTTTGAGTCTTAAAAATTTCAAATAGTCACAGGATTGAAGGAGAAAATGCTTTAACAAAAATAGGTATAAAAGCTGTGATGATGGGGGCCTTTCAGCCCTGCTGTGAACTGGAGAAGTAACGCAGCGAGAGATGGGGGTGATGGTCACTCCTGGCTGAAGAGGCTGTCCCTCGAGGGACTGCTGAGGACAGAGACCCCACAGGAACTAAAACCCCAGGAGCTGCCGTCTCTGCACCGCGGGGAGGGAAGGGGAAGGAAAACGCATGGCTACAAAAGCCTTTAGAGCTGCTGCTGTGAACTAAACTGCCTTTGCAGGACCGTCAGCTGAGTTACACAACTGGGGGTGGATTTCTGTTTTCCAGGGCTGGATCTAGACTAGAAGTCCTAAATGAAATGATTTATTTTGAAGCCTTTGTTTTGCTTGGGGAGATGCGTGTGATGTGTGGTTCTGTGTTTCGGGGAGGGTTGCAGGGGCTTGGCGGCTTCTGTACCGCAGCATGCAAATTGCCTAAAGCTTTTGTGTAGCTTTGTTACTGGAGGAGGATTGGAGGCAGATTAAACAAATTAGGGTTTAGGATATCGGATACCTACAAAAAAAAAAAACCCAGGAAAGTGAAAAGGACCCAATTCTGCCAAATGCTGAGTCCCTCCTCTGTTGTCTCCGCTGAGTTTCCAGGCACCAAGCTCTTCTCATCATTGGGGTTTGTTACAGACAAAAGCCCTAATGAAATCTCACTGCGGTTGGTTGAAATGCTACCCCTGTCTAAAAGGAGAGGAGATTGCTTTTCTTGGAGCCCAACTCCACAAAGTCTCCAGTGGAAATAGAGAAAACCGAGAAATATAAGGACTGTTTTTACCATCCCGAAAGCAGCTGGCATACAACAAGCTTAAGGCTGGAGCTGCAAGGAGGTTTGAGGCATTTGATTCCTATGAAGTCGTAGGGGGTTTGGCATTGCCCTGGGCAATGGAAGAGGCTGGTCCCAGATCCAGATCTGTTGGCGGGTGGTCCAGGTCCACCTTTTTGGCTGCCTGGATCCGTCTCTTATAAAACCCAAGAGGCTCTAAAGCAGTTTTCAAATTTTGTAGGCAGGATTTGTGAGTGGGAAATGGTTTTAATTTGGATTAATTAGCATGAACTGTGAGTTTTCTCATTGGCTGTATCCTGCAAATCTCTCTTGCCTCTCCTTTTTTTTTTTTTTTTTTTTAAGGGGGGGGGAAGTGGAATATAACCCCAGCAAATCTACTTTAACATATGTAAATCCATCTCTGCCGTCTAATTCAGCAAAAAGCTTAGGCTCAAGTTGGAGTGGCTTCAA
>NW_009196002.1:11817-14391 GCF_000690835.1 Fulmarus glacialis | reverse complement strand
GCTCTTCCGCTCAGAATTTCCTGACAGGTTTTGTTGATCGGCACAGAGGACATGCCGCTTGCCCTAATACAAATACGCATAAACACAGCTTGCAAGAGCTGCGCGTGCCCCCGGCCTGGCTTGCCCCCGTCGCAGCCAGGACCGAGCCTTCTGCTTTTGCAACGAGCAGCAATTTTTCCCAGGCAGCGCAGGCGACAGTGCCGCGTTCGAGGAGGCAATGCGAGGGCTCCCGTAAAACAGGGTACATGAGACCTTTGAGAGGAGCTCGTGGGCCAGCGTGGCAGGTGGATGTAAAGCCACCAGAACTCATTCAAGTCAACGGTGCTATCCTGATTTACACCAACAGAGCATATGGCCCTTAGCACATGATACCAGATGGTATTTTATAAGCACAGGAATTATTTAGGAGTGTGGCTGTTACTCCAGTACTAATGAATTACAAATAACTCCTTCAGGAAAGACCTTTTGCTGACTAAGAAACATGTCCCTGAGATAAACTAACTGTTGAGGTTTAAAGGGTCAGCAATTTTTAAAAAATATATTTTATTCCTAGTAAGTTAAAGGGGCCCAGAAATATCCCACTTGCCTCATTAGCAAATATTACCCAATTTTTCTTTCACAGTGTAGCAGGGGGGAAGAAAAGCATATAAAATAAACACCTGGCAGGAGTGCGTAATCTGCATAAATTCAAGTGGTTACACTCTTGACAGAAAACCAAACCAAAATGAGACTTTTGAAGCTGGCAATGAGACCTCAGCGATGATTTATTTTCATGCAGAGAGTGCACGGCTGGGATTTTAAAGAGTAGCCTTGCAGATCCTGGTGCTCCGTTCCCTCTGGACAGCCGAGTCGGCTGATGCAAATCCCCCAGCTTTTCTAGGTGCAAGCCACCGGCAAAACGGGGCCGGTCCCACCTCTGCAGATCGCTGCTACCGGAGCTGAGCAGCAGCATCACGTCGTAGTTGTAGGTCTCTTCCAGGTCAGTGGCCCATAAGGTGGGAGGTTTGGTGCTTGTTGGTCATGAGCATGCGGTGTGTGCCCCCGTGACGGAGCGGTTGTGCCACTTCACGTTTGGAGGTGAAGTTTGTTGTTTTGGGCCTTGCTAATGGCTTGCAATGCGTTTTTTTGCTTATAGGAGCCTTGGTATTCTCCTTCCTTGGATCTTTTGGGGGTGATCATCCCCAGCTCGTGCCATTTCTCCATCAGCATCCGGCACCACAGTGACCAAGCCAGCACACCTACATGCTGCATTGGTTTGTAAGCCACGGCTTGCTGTGGCCAGCTGGCCGAGCCAGGCAAGGGTTACAGTAGGACCAACACAGGAGGGACAGGGCATGTGACACTTTCTCCGCTCTCCCCTGCATTGTAGCCCTGACAGAAGGTTTCTAGTATTTCATTCACCCTCTGGCACAAGAACCCTCTAGTTTCCCAGGGAAAAATGATTTGCCAAACTATTTATGCAAATCGGCATCAAACAACCTCTTGACACAATCTAGTGTGTCTGCCTATTTTCATGCTTTCTTTTGCCTGGCAGGTGGGGGTTGTGAATTAGGAGATAATTCATACCATCTCACCCCATTCTGTTCTCTAAACTGAACAATATTTAGCGTCTTCCTACACCAGTGCCGTGCTGGAGACGATGTTGAGGACTGCATCAGCCCTTACCGCTGGCAGGCTGGTGCTCTTCAGTTTCCCATATTCCCTTACTTTTCCAGCTGAAGGAGGAGGAAAAAGCAGTGGGAGACATGGAGAAAGGTGTACCATCTGTGGGAGGTGGCAGGAGGGGAAAAAAGATTGATCTGCAAGGCAAGATGAGGTAAGCCTTGTGAGCTCCTGGAGGAGGAGAGCCTGGGGTAGATGCCCTGCGCTGGTAGCTCCTTGCACATTCAGAGCACATCCAGATGAGCGACAGCTGTAAACTGTGCTGGTCCTGTAGGGAAGATAAAAAGCTTTCTGCAGGCAAATGGCTGGGCAGGTTAGGACAGAGCTGGGAAATGGTGTCCCCATTGCAGCTTCTGAGGAACTCCAGGTGCTGCAGGAAGCCGCAGGCAAGAGCTTTGCTGCGTCTTTGCTCCAGGCACCTCAACTGAGTTCCCCTGGAAGGAAGTGGAGGTCTTTACTTTTTAAATGTGTATGTCCACTAGGAAGGGGAAGAGCTGAGGGGGACAGTCGTAGAACAGACTGGAGAGGAGCCCTCACCGTGCCAGGAGCAGTCATGGCTTTCTCCACGTTTTCTTTTACGCTCAAATTAAGCCCACTCTGAGATGCTTCGATAGTATGAGGGGAGGGAAAAATGCAGAGGGATAGTCTCTAAAAGGAAAGAGGGGGAAAAAAAAAGCATGTTAGTAAATTTTTAATGCTCGATTAATTTTGGGTGCCAAACAACATATCTGGTCTCATCAGAATAATAGAAAATCCATGTTCACAGACATAAATTATCAATAAGGGTTAACAGGGCCGTATCTATTCAGGATGGCGTGCCGAGTTGCTGCTTCTCCTTGTACATCTAGTTTTCTGTTTCTTTCATTCCCTTTTTTCACCTTTTAACCCCAATGTTTTAAACCACCCCCGCCC
>NW_009196002.1:11079-11754 GCF_000690835.1 Fulmarus glacialis | reverse complement strand
CAAGAGAAGGTACCGTTCGAGGTGTCAGAGTGCAAACCAACATGTTAACAACCCAAAATATAACAAATCCAGCAGTCTGATGTATTTGAGACAAATTCTGGAGACTGTATTTAAGATTATGCATTGAGGTGGAGGTATATACACCTTAGAAACCTAAGGCAAATAGATTGGTTTTTTTTAATCTTTTGTCTCCAACCAAGAAAGCTAGAAACCAGCAAGAAAAGAAAAAAGAATGCGGAGATTCTGTCAAAATTGCAGCTCAGGCTTGAATTTTAAAAACCCTCATAGAAAAATTGCAATAATTTTTTTTTTTTCAGCAAAATTAGGAATGATCACTTTGGAATGATCACTTTGAGATCAAATCCCGAAGGATCTTGTCACTCTTGTCACTCACTGGGCTTTGGAAACCACTAAATAGGAAATATCCCTGGAGGATCCTAGCCCTGGTTTTATTTATTTCCCTGCAAATGCCCCATAGGATGAAGTCCTTTGGGACTGCAATCACCTCTGAGCCAATCTCCAGCCACACTGAACACATAACAACACTGCTGGGCCTATTAATTTTGCAGCTTTAAGCCTAATGTTTTCATTCACCTTTGGTCCATCCTCTAGTTTCCCATCTATCAATATGAGGATTAGGGCAGGGCAAGATGACAACTAAATGGCAACTCCTGG
>NW_009196002.1:0-11043 GCF_000690835.1 Fulmarus glacialis | reverse complement strand
GGAGCAAACCAATTATTCCTTTGCGGCAGACTTCGAAGGACCATGACAAGGTTGGACTCAGGGCATGGAGAGAAATTGAGCCTGCTGGTGTCTTGGAGACCTGTGTGAGGAAGAGGATGTAGGAATGCTCCCCAGCTCCAGGGTTATTTCCAGGCTCACCCCAGATGGGATGGTACAATGACGAGGGAATATGTCCCAAAACAGCATCACAAAACAAAATGGCCAAAGTGATTATTCATTAATCCAGCAGTCAGGAGCAACTGCCTGTTACAACCAGCACAACCCCCTCCTCACCCAGCACCATTTTGCTGTGATTGTTTTATATTTCTTCTTCCAGGCAGCAAAAAAAACCTCATAATTGTGGCTTCTTCAAGGCAGGGAAGGAAGGTGGATTTCTTCTCCCCACATCCAAAAATCCATGTTTGAACAAAGACTAGGAAAAAATCGTACAGAAACATCATCTTGCAATTAATCATAAAAACTAGCATAAAGTAACAATGATTACTTAGCAAGAACAAACACCCACTCTGTTCTATCTTCTTGTTGTCATGGGTTGGACAATTTTCAAGAGTTAATAGGTAAAGCCTAGTTTTCAATAGTTCTGATTTTCTTTTTTCCTTCTTCTTTTTCTTTTTTTTTTTTTTTAAAAAAAAAGCTCTTCTTTTCTTTATTATTACACATTCCAGTAGGTATTAGGCATTAATGTTTGTTTTCACATCACTTGCTGGGTCCATATTTGAAAAGCAAAGTAGGTAGTTGGTAGCAAATTTGAATACTCCTGACCCAAGGAGTTAGATGCAAACTCTGGAAGTTTACGGTGCTGCTGAGTGATTAAGTATGAGGATCAACACCAGATGACACAAAATAGATGCATGTAACTTGTTTGTGTTTGGTGAGGGAGGGAGAAGAAAGAAGTGGGAAAACAACATGGATTTTTTGCCAAATCTGTGAAATTCTGTGCTGCGAGATATTACTGTGGCCCTCAGAGTGCTGCCTCTCCCCCTGAGCTGCTCTGTGTCACGCTGCAAGCTGGGCTTCCTGGATTTTATTTGTCACTTGTAAATAGTCCAGGAAAAAAAGGCCATTATTTTGGTCAGAAAGCACTTTGGCTGAAAGGCTGCATTTTTTATTATTTGTGTCTGTTGCAGTCCACAAATAATAAATAAAACCCTGGGTAATTCAGCTTTAATTATGCTCCCTGGTTTCATTGCTTTGCCGTGTCCCAGGTGTGCCAGATCCGTCCCCCTGTTTAAGCTACTCTATCATTTCCAGAGAAACGTGCCTCTGATTATTCACCCTTTGTGCTTTGGTGATGTACAACAGCCCTTTTCTTGTCTCTGCTGCCGGACTCTGGCTTTGCCTTACCCCAGGCTGGAGCAGCTGCAGGGGCCGAGGGAGCTGGAGCAGGCTTTGGGAGAAATCGAGCAGAGACGCTCAGGGAGTTTGTAGTTGACCCTTCCCTTCCCTCCCTGCAGAAGTTGCTGGCTTTTCAACGTCAGAACCGTTCACAGCAAAGAGTTGATCTCTGCATATCTCCCCCTTCAAAGACAGGGAGACATTGAAACATTTGAAATAACCCTTTTGGACCTTTTTGAAGTGAAAATATTCTCTCTGAGGGTCAACGTTAATTTCCATTTAGATGTTTAGCTAGAAAAGAGAAAGAAAACAGGATGGCTGACATCAAAAGAGCCGCCTCTCACGCAGTGATACGGGTGCTCTGCGCTGACCCAGCTGGGAGGGAGCGGTTTTAGTTGTTTCATTTTTTGGTTTCTCTGTTGATGGTGCCTCTCTCTCCACAGCAACGATCTCTGCAGGTCCAGGAGAGCTAATCTAGCTGGCAAAGCTCCATGTCTAACCAGCGACGGTGCAAACACCCCCTGTTTCCAGGGGACTCCCTGGAGCAATTGGGGATTTTTCCCTCCTTCAGGTCCACAGTTCTGAATATTTTAGGGGGGTTTGAATACCTTGGATGTATCAGCTGAAGTGAGGAGTGCTCGCGCTGGGTATCACTCTCGCATTTTCCAAGAGAAAGGCTTTGCAGTTTTCCTACTTGCAGTTAGCCATTTGGATCACCTCACTGCTTTGGGAAGATTTCCAGGTCCCCTCAACAGAGAGCTCTCTGTTCCCAGCTGTGTCACCTTCCCTTCTTGGCTTTGCGAGCTGCCTTGTCACGAAGGAGCGCGGCTGTCGTGGTTGCTCACAGATCAAAATCCGCTCTTTGATGTAAGCTGGAGCTCGAGCCATGAACTGCATTGAAAATGAGGACCGTGACCTTAAACTGGCACAAGCAACTGCCCAGGACTCAGTGGGGGAATCTAAGCCCAACTCTGATGTCCTTGCAGCAGCCTAAACCGAGGACGGGCACGCAGCCACTGTAGCAGTGGCAGTTTGTGCATCAGCTGAATAATTGGAAATTTCCATGTAGACCATCTCTGGAGCAAGATCACAAAAGAGATCCTGAAAATGCTGCCTGAGAGGTGTTCGTATGGCTTAGACTTGAAGTCCGAGCAGTGGATCTGGCTGTCCCGCGTTGACGGAGTCAAGCGATGCGAGAGGGACCCTGGTGCTGTTTGTCACAGGGTCCTTTTGCTGCCTTTGTGCACAGCAGGATTTTCACGATGTGGCCATGAGGCTCGGGCAGGTGATTTGGCTGAGGCTGGGGTGGCTGATCTGGGTGGCACACCCCATGAGCACCCGTGGCCATGTGTGCCAGTCTTGGGCAGAGGTTTGTGCTTCACCTCGTGCTCATGATGGAGGAGGGTTACCGGAGGATTACCCGGCATGGGCACCCGTTCACAGGCTTTCTCCATGTCTGCCAGGGTGTTTCTTTTTCTGCACATAAAGGCTTATAGGCATATTTTGCGTGTGATGGGAAGATCTCAGTGCATAGCAAGTTAAGCACCAAAAGCTTTATGGGGCACTTAATCCAAAAAACAGGTGGGAAACCCCAGCTCCAACCCCACTCCCAGCTACTTCACCCCATAGACTCAGAGCAAATAGATCTGGAAAGGAATCGTTTACTCTTTGGTGTCTACCAGGCAGTGGCTGAGAACTGAGCAAAGACCCCAGGACCACTTACAAAGCTCCCCTGCGTCCAATTTCCAGCCCGTTCTGCCATTTTCATGTTCATGCCTCAGTGGGGCAGTGCCAGGACCCACCACTGCACCCATTCAGCCTGGGTCCACCAAGATCCATGAACCTCACCTTGCCTGTGTCCAGGGAAGCAGACAGGTTGTGTTATTCAGGGTGTAAGTGCTGTGGGGTAGGGACTGTACCACTGTGCTTCGTTAGCATCAGGCCCAAATGCACCCTATTCCTCCCCGGCCCTTCAGGACCATTGTAAAGAGCAGGCTTAGGCTGGCGATAGGATGCGCCCGAGCCATGTACTGGGAACTGGTGTCTCCTCCTCCATCAGCTCTGTTATTGGTGATTTCAAGGTAGTGTTATTCCAGCACCTTGTTCTAAACAAAATGAGCCTTGAATAAACATAATAGTAAGCTTCATTGTTCGGTGGGGCAATGCCATGCCTTCAGCAGTCGATTCCCATAAGGAGGCATCTCTTCCCCAGCATGCTGGATATAAACCTTAAATTTACATCTCTAGTTAAACAGCAGCTTCCAAGACTGAGGTTTCAGTCTCTAGTGACAATGAGCAGAAACATCTCCCCCATTAAAAATTTCATCGTTGTTTTTCTGATGAGCAACTATGCTGTGCAGGCATTTTTATAGGTTCCCACAGAGATGGTCTAGCTGCAGTGTTAAATCTTTGCCATGTCAGGCTGAAAAGTCACTAGAGATGATGCTTAAACACGACATGCATTCCCCTGCCATTAAAAAATTCTTCCCTGCTGGATCACAAGTGGGAGATTAAAATCGGTACAGGCCGTGCATCAAACAGAGAGGCGAGATGGTGGAGTGCAGCAACCAGGCGCTGTAAGCCAGCACGCCTGGGTTCCCTCCCTGCCACTGTCACCCACCTGCTGCACGACCGTGAACAAGTCATTTTGTCTCTACTCCCCGGGTCCGTTTTTCTCCCCTGTTTATTGAAATGATAAATGTGCCAGAGCGGGGACTGTCTCCCTGTGGTGCAGAGCACCCACTCTGTGCCGATCCCCAGCACAAGACCAGTAACACCAGTGTACTGCAAAACTCACGTCACACAGCTGTGCCTCCCTCCCCTCTCTGTGGGCATCGTAAAAAAAAAAAACAAAGCGAAAAGATGTTGTTAAAATAACATTGCTTATTGCTTAAACAGAAAAAATGCATGGTACTGCAGAATGAAAGGCTCTTATTCCCCCCTGTAACTCACCTAGCTTTATGGAGCACATATGGCAGCCCGGCCACCCACTGCTCCGAGATTTCAGCAATCCAGGAGCGTGTGGGGGTGGGGAAGTGAATTAAAGATGAATCGGCAGCTGGAACTGTGAAGTTCCTGGCTTAATATCATTTTCAGAGGAGTTCTGTGCATTTGATAATACGTGCCATGCACATGGTTATTTCCTTGAATTAGATAACAGTAGATAACACAATGATCCTAATCTCCCCCCGTTGCTCGAAATCTGGCATTACGCATCGGCAACAGAGTCCCTGCTTATCTTCTCTCCGATGGCTTCCTTGGGAGCGCTCACCGGCAGCTCTCTTTCTTTAGATATTGCCAAGATTACTGCGGATGGAAATGAATGTCTGCTGGCAACTGGTGTTGCCTGCAAGGTGTGAGGCTGGAGATAGTCAGCCCCGGTGCTGGTGCTGGAGACAAGCTCCTGCCATCTGCAAAATGCAGATGGTCTCAATGGGATTATAAGGAGGAGGGGGGCAAGGAGGGGACAGCCAAGGCTGTATCTCCAAAGAACGTGCCTGAAAAGCAGTGTTGCTGGGTCAGATTGTCTCCCACCACTGGCTGACCCCGCCAGAGATCTGTCTCATGTTCTCTAGGTGAGAGCCACTTGTCCAGGACCCACTTCAAAGCACTGAGAAACCGCAAGAGTTTTTTTGGTTGGTTGGGTTTTTTTCTTTTCCTCCAATTTCATCTGGGATTCTGGCATTGGAGCAGTGCTGCGACGGTATTGCATCAAGGACGGGACCTCCTCGGTGGCCACAGCAGGACACATTTGCTGTGCCTGTCCCAGTTGGGGTACCATGACATCCCGGATAATCCCGTCCCATCACAGGGAGCTTTTTGCAGTGATGTAAATGGGGAGACCTGCATCGGAGGGCACTGGTTTGCTGCACACCAGCTAAAGGCTACTTGAGCTCAGGCTGTCGAGACACCTGTAACACTCCTGGTCTTGCAACAGGTCAGGGGCAGGAGGGCATTAAACATATTTACCTTTATTCACTTCCCCACCTCAGCAAATGGCAATTTTGTGCTACTAAAACATAAAGGTAAATCCTTTACAGCATGTCCTGATTGGAAAATGGGGTTCAGACATGCAGTAAGTAAGTTACCAGGTTTGCAGAGACAAAATCAAACTAGCACCTCCTTGTCTTTTGGCATAGCACATAGCCCATCGCCAGACCTTATCAGCCCCTTCCCCAGCCAAAAGCAGCTCTCTCTCCAGATGAAGGAGGGATGCTCTTTCTCTCTCACACACACACAAAGGGTAGCAGGATTCTGGTATTTATGTATCTTTTTTCCCTGCTGGCATTTAATGGGCGTTTTAGTAGCACAAATAGAAAATGCTGCATATTCATCTTCCATGTCACAGGCATTGAGATGGAGAGGAGTGAAGGGAGAAGCGCCTCAGGCTCATTGTACCAATCTTGTCCTCGGCAGCAATCTTGAAGATAAAGAATAACTTAATTACCGCATATCATTTCGTCTCCTTTGTTTGCTCTTTGTTGCTCTCCTCCGGTGCCTGTGCCCACCCTCTGACACACGAGCAGCAGGCAGGCAAATCACTGTTTGATTAAGACGCCCAGTGGACTACCGATCCCTGACCCACTTAGAGCTCCCGTGGAGCAGGAGAGGGGCGATAAAATATGGGCTGCACCTAGAAAGATAAAGGAATGAAATCCATTACACTGTCAGGGGTGTTGACTTTGCAGAGCAGCAATCTGGCCCGCAATGCAATCGGCCGGTGATGGGCTGGCCGCTCCCAGGGAGCATCTTGGAGAAGAATAAGGGGATTGCATGTACATCTGTCTTGTTCAATTTGCTTCGAGAAGAGTGTGGGCGCTGAGTTCATTTGAATGAAAAAAACCAGACTGAGGCCAGGAAGAGTGATTTTTCTCCACCCCCAACTCAAATATAGGAATCGGGATTGCTCTGAATGGGTTTTTCTTTTGAGCTATGTGGCACGAGCGCGTGGCAGTCCCATCCAGGGCCCTACGTGATGCATGAGGTACAAAATGTGAAAAAAAAGATGCCTGCAGGGACCTGAGGAAAAGGGAAGGCTCTGGGTAAAGCAATGCTTATGGCCTTGAGGACCAAAAGATAGTCACAAAGTTCAGCCCTGCAAGTTCTCTGTCACGCACGAGGCAGAGAGGGGCACAAATAAAATCTGATGTTCCCTGCTTTGCCCGGAACAAGGATCCTGAGTCCTTCTGCTAAATCACCCTGACTCCAAGTGCTGCAAACCTGCACAGAGACGCTGTGTTATTTTTCCCAAGTTGCCCCACAGTGGTTCAGCGAGGTCCGAGCCGGGCAGGGAGACAAGGGCAGCTGGAAGTCAGGGGAAAGTGGTCAGCCAGGAGATGCCAGGGTAGCATGGGTGAAAAACTGTGTTCTCTGACTGTCTCCAGCATTTCTGAGATATGGACATGACCTGGGAGGCTCAGCAGCTTCAGCACACTTGTTTTCTCAAGGTGGAGAGCATCAAAAGCAATTAACACGTTTAAAATAGCTTCACAAACCCCCCCTGCAATTTTGCAAGGCAGGGAAGAAGCTGAAATCCTCCGAGAACAGGACCTCCATCGGCATGTCCACAGAGGAACACTCATGGAAATGCTTTCACTGGTCTGGAGATAGAGCTAGACCCAGATATCAAATCCAAATATTACCCCCTTTCTTCCACAACATGTCATTTGCTTTCTGCCCTTAGAATTATAGAATTGCTATATTAATTACCCTAAGAAAGTGCAAAGGAGCAAGCTCTCTGCTGCCAGGTACCAGTGAGTTAAAGGAGGCAGCAAACCGAGCAGGGCTCATTTATGCTTTTTGTCAGTGCCATTCCCTCTGAGCATCCTGGTTGTTTTAGGTAAATGTTTCATTGCGTTTTGAACATGCAGGTAATGAAACCTTATCTTCATAGTTTTGTGATAAAAAAGAAACAGAGCTGTGCTAAATATGCCCTCAGTGAAGAGTGACTGCAACCAAGCCTCTTCACAATAAACATTAAAGGGGACAACTATATGAGGTCCTAGTCTGCAGTAATTTGATCAGAAGTATGAGGTCTTGGTGAAATACTGGTCTCATTTTGTAGAGTCATGTGGAGCTAAACAAAGCAAACAGGTAGAGATATCTGAATTTAGTGATGCAAGGATGATGGAAGAGGGGGCTTCGTGGCTTCCTTAGGAATCTCAGGACTCGCAGAGTCTCAAGTGGGGACCAGGGAACGTGGAAAGAGATTAAATAAATCTGCTAGCAAGCTGTCCCTGGAGAGCTGCAGTCACAGCAGCTGGGGCTGGAGGAGGCAGCTGGTGCTGCGCTGCGGCGTCGAGCCACGCTGCAGCAAGGGGGGCCGGCGGCAGCGCTGCCCTCTCCCTGGGCACCAGATGGGTGCTGGGACCTCCTGCACCTGGGAGGGGACCCGGCTCAGTCCCCCCCGTTGCTGTCCCTACTCCCAGGCAAAGACTGACCCACCTGCTGCGATCATCCAGCCAACTCCTATATGCCATAGAAAGGCTCCAGGGCCAGCACCTCATCACAAACCCAAAACAAGAAAAGCAACCCTTCTGCCAAAAGATTGGTAAGACACAGCCGAGTGTGGCATTATGTTGTGGCTGGAAGTGTCTTAATTACTTGAGAGAGAAGGAAAGGAAAAGAAAGGAAAGGAAAGGGGAAAGGGGAAAGGAAAGGGGAAAGGAAAAAGGAAAGGAAAGGGGAAAGGGGAAAGGAAAGGGGAAAGGAAAAAGGAAAGGAAAGGAAAGGAAAGGAAAGGAAAGGAAAGGAAAGGAAAGGAAAGGAAAGGAAAGGAAAGGAAAGGAAAGGAAAGGAAAGGAAAGGAAAGGAAAGGAAAGGAAAGGAAAGGAAAGGAAAGGAAAGGAAAGGAAAGGAAAGGAAAGGAAAGGAAAGGAAAGGAAAGGAAAGGAAAGGAAAGGAAAGGAAAGGAAAGGAAAGGAAAGGAAAGGAAAGGAAAGGAAAGGAAAGGAAAGGAAAGGAAAGGAAAGGAGAAAAAGGAAGTGGTTCATTCTCTCTGACAAGTGTGAGTTTGTGGGCTGGAGAAAAGAACAGCCCACCACATACTGCAAGTTCAGATGTGGGTGTTTAATTCTGCTGAGACCTCACTAGGGGGGACTGGAAGATCATTCAACCCATTCCAAGCTGCAGCTCATGTTGCAGTTTTATATGCATGCTTGCACAGCAGGAAGGCTCTAATGATTAATTAACGCTAGCACCATGTTTGCAAACTGACGTGGCAAAAGCTCTAGCTATAGAAGTTGCACAATGGTATCAATGTGCAGCAGATTTTTTGCCACGCAGACTCGTTTCAGACAAACAAAACCCACAAAGCATTGTTCTGACTTGCCCTACAGAAAATAAAAATAGTACACTGCCTTTATGCCACATGGGAAAAATGGCATATGGGTAATTTAAAGTGTTCTTTGGAAGCATCTAGAAATATATTTAAAAGCATTGTAAGAAGGGTAGTAAATGTCGTGTTGGATTTTATGCAGGAGAAGACATGCAACCTGCAATCGGTGTAACTTGTTTTGTTGAACGCAAAGTGACTGCACTGTCTTCCAAACACCCAACCTGCCTCCCTGGGCTTTGTCACAGCTCAGGACTCTGAGGACCGAGATCTGCTTTATTTATTCCCTTCCTTTCCAGAAGAAAAAAAGGAATAAAAAGCCCCTGTTGCTCACAAACAACTCCCATGCTGAAGTTAGTATTTTAGCAGTTCTTTTGGGAGAAGACACCTTAGGAGCTGCATGGAAGTCAGCAAACACCACTTTTCACTGCAAATGCTCCTGCATCCTGGCCATTTGAGCATCTGGGCCAGCCCCTTTATGGGAGGTTAGTTAATCCAGGCTTTCCACCACTGCACCTCATCCAGCACACATTATTAAAAGACAGCTTCCAGGAAGGCATTTAATCTTGGTCTGAAGTCTTTCAGGACATGAAGAATGCCCTGCTTCCCCAAATCATTTGTTCCGCTTTCTCTCCTTTAATTTAATAGCCAGCCAATCCTGGTGACCACCAGCCTGGCAGGAGGATTGCACTGGGGCTGGCTGGGGAGCAGAGGGAGACCCAGGAGCAGGAGCAGGCACTGTCGGAAGGGGAGCCTCTGCATTTAGCTCATGCTCTGCTGTCGTGGCCACATTGCTCACACTACGAGCTGGCTGGTTTCGAGGCAGAGCAGGCATGTTTGCAGGAGTGGCCCTGGCCAAGGAGCAGGGCAAGGGCATGTGAGGTTGCTCATTTGATGCAAAACTTTGAGCCACAGTCAGATGCAATTCTGGTTCCTGTGCTGGCCAGAGATCACTTCTTGCTGTCCCAGTACCCTGGGCTGCACATTACTTTTCCCATGTTTCCCTTCCTCTTCTGCAGCTTTTCTTGCTGTTGTTAGATTGTGTGTTGAGGGGGTTTTAATCCACATAAAACAACGAGCAAATGTAAAATATTATGATATGATGAATATGATTTTATATTGTAGTTACCTCTAGGCATTCACTTTCTTATTTCATTGTGATTGTTATAGTTCTTTTATTCCTTTCATAAAGAAAAACATGTAATGTAAAAATAAAAGGAGTCATTATGATTTGGGTGAATTGCAGTGCTCAAGGCTTTCCTCCACATGTGCTTAAAGATACGTATGCGCTTTAATGCAAGAGCCTGCGGAAGAAACACCTCATCTAAATCATATCAAAGGCAGTAGGAGTTTGATCACAGAGCAGAAGACAGCGGAGTGGCTTCAGGTGGGGAAAGGAGGGGACATCATTACCCTCACGGTTTGGGCCGAGCTCGAAATGTCTGCCCAGCCTGGGACATCCAGAAGGTCCAAGCTAGTTTGCGGATGGGGAATTCTCCTCCAAAATTCACTGTTGCTACAAACCAGCCAGCGATGCTGGTGCGACCAGCGCTGTTGGAGAGGCTGCTGCAGTCTGTACCCGTTACTGCAGCCTTTGTATCCTGTGGTGTAAAATCAAACAGATGTGATTAAATCTTGTGCAGAGGGCTGAGATGGGCCCTGAGGTTTCAATGGAGGAGTGGCGTTAATCAGTCAGGAACAGGCTGAGCTCATCCACTCCTATAACCTCACAAGAGGCTCCATCAGGCCTCTTCCACAGATTTCACTCTGTTGGTTGAAAACCCATTAGGCTTTAGTGGTGTGATTGCTGATGTATTTTAAGCCTTTCAGATAGTGTCTGTGGATAACTAAAGGGCTCGGGCCATTTAAAGGGTCCTTCAGAGCCAACTTGCAATATGGAGGGTGAACATGCAGGGGATGATCGATGGAGTCTGGAACTGGCTGTAAACTTCCCAGCAGGACTTTTTCCCTAGCTCTGAGTGTGCTGTTTTGAGATCCTTGCTGAAGGTCCTCCTGCCCCTCCTCACGCTGTTTCTCTGCACCAGAAGATTCTGCACATCCTTCTGAATAAGATAAAAACGAATCTGAGAAAGAAGAAAAGCAGCTTCCCTGTGAAAGCTTGGAGTAGGAGTTGGTCTTTGTGTGGGGCTATAAAAATACCAGTGTGACTGCCTGGCAGCACCCTCGCAGCAGCCCCGCTCAGGCCGTGGGGGAGTGATTGCTATCTGCAGCTTGCAAATCTCACCAAGACCTGTCTGCCGAGGGGTCTGCGCTGAGCAGCACTTGCCCAGGGAGCAGGAGGGGACAACTGAAACCTGCCCAGGGAACAACATAGAATCATAGAATCATAGAAT
>NW_009196001.1:0-5497 GCF_000690835.1 Fulmarus glacialis | reverse complement strand
CCACACCTTTCCATCTCTGCAAGAGCACCTAGTCTGGAACGTGGCCTGAATTCTGAATCCATCTGAAGTCTACACATTCAGTATCTCTGTCCTTATTTCTGACTTTTCTAATAATTTTGTCATATCCCAGTTTTTTGCCCTCATGTGGGTTTGGGGAGGCTTTGGTAGACTGGATTTGGGGAAGTTTTGCATTAACACCCTAAGTAATATACATTTAAAATAGAAGGTTGACAACAAAGCCTCTAAGATTAGGCATGTGACTATTAATTCCCAGCCTTCTGAAGGACAGGGATAGTCTTAAGGAAGGTGATAAGAAATCAGGTCATCAATGAAAAGCAAATGCATTTAATCTATTTCATCACATTTTCTGAATGGAATAAAAATTTCTACCTGGAATTTGAGGTACCCTGGATACTGATACTTTGTTTATTACTCTTTGTTAGAATTACAGAATAATTTATTTTGGATGCCTCCTCCTATTTGGATCTCCTCCTTTGGAGATCATCTGGACTAGCCTCACTCTCAAATTAAGGTTAACTGAAGTTAGATCAGGAGCCTCTCAGCCCTGCTCAGTTGGCTACTGAATAGACCTAAGGGTAGATATGCTTCTTTGGATGAATTATTCTTTGTCTTCCATACACTGTTATGCCTTCAGCAGTTTTCAGCTGTGGGTAGATGGTTTCAATATAGGGACCTGTAAGCTGGCTTTCCAGTGCAAGAGGAAATGGGGACAGGCCTCCTCATTAAACTCTTTATTTGCCAGTCCTGTCGTGAAATGGTTATGAAATGTCATTAAATGGTTCCTGCTTGCATGGAACAAATCCTTCATGTTTCTCAGACCAATATCTATGCATAGTTCTCCTGGGAGTTTCTTGAAGAAAGAAAGATTTGAAACCTCTCACAAACTAAACTCTGCACCGCAATCTTAAATACACATTAACTACTGCTCCAATATAAGAATACTTTCATCTTTTCCAGGGCAAAAGCCTGTAGTCTTCCTACAGCATGCTTTTCTAGGAGATGCTACCCACTGGATTTCTAACCTGCCCAACAACAGCTTGGGCTTCCTCCTCGCAGATGCTGGCTATGATGTCTGGATGGGAAACAGCCGAGGGAACACATGGTCTTTAAAACACAAGACCCTTAATCCCAGCGAGAAAGCGTTCTGGCAGTTCAGGTACTCTGTAGAGGGAGGATTACTCAAGACAGAAACTCCGAAGGGGCTAGATAGCTTCAGCCTGATGGTTTTTACCTAAACCAGCATCAGAACAGGGTCTACACCAACAAGGACAGTAAAGAACCAGGCAAAGAAGGATGCTCACTACTACTCAGCTGGGGAAGAGATTTCAGACACTGGGAAATGAAATGGAATGCTGAGGAAAAGGGAGAGAGTACTGTGAGAGGGAGAGCCAGAACCTCAGCTTGAATAGGCTGAGCAGCCTTGTCTAGAAATCTCTGATCTCTCACAGCTGAATTCAACCAAGAGAGAAATGTGTTTTGTAACCCATGCTAGTGAAAGCACTGATTAAATTCAGTTCCCCAAAGGCTGCAGCTGACAGGTGAGACTGGCACGTCCTCCACAGAGGGCCCAAGGCATCAGGCAGCCTGGCAGTACAGCTGCATCTCTCTACCCGCTTCCCTAATTCAAGCAAGAAGGCAGACAAAGCGTGCAACCTCGTCTTTCAATGGGTTCTGCTTGGTGCAACGAACAAAACTGACATTCAGTAACTCACACTGCAATAGCCGAATTGTCTGCTAGCTTTTTTGTGTTTCTCCCCTGTAGCTTTGATGAAATGGGTAAATACGATATTCCAGCAGAGCTGTACTTCATCATGAATAAAACCGGACAGAAGGATGTGTATTATGTTGGTCACTCTGAAGGCACAACAACAGGTAATTGTCAGGACACTCACATTTCACAACCATTTGTGTTCCTATCTGATCAATAGGTGGGTCTCCCCGTTAATTCAGTTGTTTTTCTTGTTTGTGGAGAGCTAGCAAATGTAGAAGTGCCTTCTGAGTTGAGATTTGGAAAATATGCAAAACTTTTCTAAAAACAGCTTTGATTACCCTTAATAAGCAAAGAAACCTGATAGCAGATCCAAATATAGTTCAACTTTTTAAATAACTAGAGACATAAAAGTGGTTATTTACTGGGTACTTCAGGTACTGGCACTGGGTATTTTTCTTAAATTATCAGCAACAGGATTTTCATTAAGCTCATCTTTTATATTAAGACATACAATTCTTTTCCTTGTGAACAGGAAGGAAAAACTAAAGAGATAAAACAGCGCATATAATACGTAATTTCAAATAACAGAAGACAAGGAAAAAGAACCTCAACATTACTAAGTCATGTGACTTAATGGCAATCTTACAATTTAAAGCATAGTTCATGAGTAGGTATAACTGGCCGCATCACTGTTTAAAAACATATTGCCAGAGACTGAAAATTACGAAAGAAAAAACGTTAGTAATTTATTTTCTCTTAGCGCCAGCCTTTAGCATTAACTCACTTCATGGCCTCTGAATGCAACTAACTGACTTTTAGCATCAGCTGAAAGTTCCTGAAGTTTACGGTTTATGTGTAAGATCCATGAATGGACATTGATTAGAAATGAGCAACTGCCAATTCATTAGTGTAAACGACCCAGAAAAAAGAGAAGGAAATGTGGGAAAATCATATATTGTCACAGCTCCAGGGCTTTTCTTTCTTTTCCTCTCATAAGAATATTTAAAGACCCTCATGGCAAAACAAACTAACCATCTAGGCTTTCTTCAGCTGCCTTTGATGCAATCAGTTGAAAACACTCAAAGCTCCCAGTATTCAGCTAATTATTCTACAGTTTCATGGAAGCATAAACATACATAGACCTTTAGAGACTATAATTTGAAAAACTCATTTTTTATAAGAGTTTTTTGAACTTTAGAGGGAATTGATTTTATCACAAAAACCTCATTGACATGTTGCCTACAAAAACTGTTCTGATAAAGGCAATGTCCAGACATGCTCTAAACCTCAGAATGAACTTTGCCTCCCAAATAAAATTCATTTCAGGACTTAGCTTCAACACTTGCCCTAGGTAAAACATGTAGCACAGACAAACATGAACAACAGATAATGGGCTGCAAAACTAGTCTCACTTCTTGTTTGCTACTTGCTGCTTATTTATTTATTTTGTCTGTGGAAGATGTCTTCACTAACTCAGGCTACCTCTTCTCTGTTTGCAGGCTTCATAGCATTTTCTACATACCCTGAGCTGGCTAAACGGGTGAAAATGTTCGGTGCTCTGGGCCCAGTAACCACATGCTCACATGCTACAAGCCCTCTGATTAAGATAACAAATGTTCCTGAATCACTGCTCAGGGTATGTCATTTTTCCTTCTACGAGGCCCAATGCTGACTTACCTTCACAGGGTTCAGTCAACCTGAGATGAAGTGTTCCCAAACAGGTGACATGCCGATACTGAGCTTGGGATGAATCGAGTGCGCTTGAAAAATCTGTTCCCAAACTCTGTGGGGAAAATACTGGAGATATAGGGCTTGTAGCAGCAAGTCCCAGTGAAGTAGGAGACTTGTGAAACTCTGTCTCGCTGTAGGACTCCTGCTGTTAACTAATATTTTGCTGGCCTCATGCAGGAGGAACTAAACCAGAGCTGCAATAACAGCCATGACAACCTCTGGGACTTCAGAAATGAGTGAGCATTGAGGTCACTACACTAGAAATGGAAGGATGGCTTCCTCCAGGATTGATACCAGTAATATGAAGAAGGAAGGATATGTGATGCACTATGGGGAAGAAGGTGTTTTAAGGGGTACTGGGAGGGCAAGCTGTTTCAGCAATCTTTGAATACTGAGTTAGGAGGCTAGGCTATTAGCAACAGTTTCCTGCATAAAATGCTCCTGTAACAAGAAAAAAAAGTGTTGCATTTTTCTCTTCCCTCAGTTAATACTTGGCTACAAAGGAGCCATGCACCAAATTGGATTTCTGAAAGGACCTGTGACACAGTTATGTACAAGCCTGGATAAGTTTTGTGGCCACGTACTCTGTAACATAGCTGGAGGCGACATAAAAAATCTGAACACGGTAAGTATATGCAAGAACACCTACTCAAAACTAAGGTGATTTTGGAAGTTACATTTGTGCACTCCATCTTTATCTAGTAACTGTCACGCATGTAAACGTACATAAACCACAACGTAGTTCTCAGCAGACTGAGGGAATGCCAGGACATTGTGTGGTGTGAACAGTGCCAGACAGGACTAGAGCCAATGATGGATGGGGCCAACAACTAGGCACATTCCAATCCCAGAAAGAAAAGACTGAATTCAGTCTGGAGCTATATTGCACATGTCAATAGATGTGCCCTCTTTTGGGGCTAGGCTGACCAGATCTTGGTCATACACAGATGCTCTTTAAAAAGAGCCAATGGGCGATGGAGTCAGACGACTTCTTGGTAATACAGTTCTCAGTTTCCTTCCTTAGCATGCAGGCACCAGGGTTCTCTGAACACTGGAATAATTAAAAGACAGGAAAAAGCCCTTTTTCTCTTCCCACTTTTCAGATTACTTGCACCAGTACTCGGTCCCAAAGGACGACTATAAGGGGCATTTTCCCATTTTTGTTGTCCTTAGAACTGGGCCCAACAGCTCATTCCACAACATGTAGAGCTACAGAAAGTCCTTGCACTGTGCCTGAGGAGTGCAACACAGCTACAGTGGGATTCACAAAGACTAGTGCGTCAGTCAGAGGGGACAGGAGAGACAGGAGAGTTGTCCCTATGCTTGCCAACATATGGACACTGCAGTGTGTCTTAAATCCCCTTTACAGTGGCCAAAGTACACAGAAGCTGGCCTGTGTAATGTTTATTACTGCAATATCTGTAAAGACTGGGGCCCATATTTCTCCATCTATAACAACTTATAAAAGCACACACAGGAAAGCAGTGAGAACTAAAGGTTCAACACAAAAGCAATTAAAGGCATTGCAGCCCTTTTGAATTGCAGAGCTAAACCAGAAAGGATCTTTCCTGACTTGGGTTAAGTCACTAATGTGGTTCTCAGGGCAAGATAACAAGTCTAAGGAGGAGTCCAGGAAGACGGAATTGGAACATCTCCTTAACAGAACTATAAAAAATGCAAACAGAAGAAAAAGCAATCTGTTTTGTAAGCCTCTTCTTTAGCCCTAGGTGTAAAGTGAAGAGAAAAACAAATCTTCAAAAGACTTATACACGCATTGGGGTTTGGTGTGAGGTGAGGAATCTACTCAGAAAGGACTGGAAGGTTTTTCCCTACTGTTGCTGAACCACAGGATCCCACAGTAGTACTATCTTCATGTAACAGACTCGCTTTCATGGAAAAAGTGTGCAGATGCATACCATTAGACAGCTATTCCTAAGTCTGCTTCTCAGTTTTCTGTCTGATTTTTGAAGAATATCCTATTAAAAAGGGGTTGTAGCACAGCAGTGTGTTGCTCAGGTCCTTCACAGCTTTATT
>NW_009196000.1:4949-83748 GCF_000690835.1 Fulmarus glacialis | reverse complement strand
ATATTACAGTGTTCCCAAATGCTTTCTCCTGAGGGGGCAGGCAATAGCTGGTGCATACTCTTTGCTTTAGATGGATTTTTTTTTCACTATTTGCAGAAAACAATAATACAGAACAGACAAAAAAATGAAACAGAGAAAATAAGGAAAAATAGCAATCATTCTGGAGGGGATGAAAGCAAGCCATTGATCCAATATGCTCTGCCATTTGATACCCAAAATGTTCACCTCTGAGTGTAGCCTGAGACCTCTCAGCACAGCTCCAATGCCCCAGTGCACCGGCTGATTACCCAAAGCTCATCTAAGTCTGTGGGAACGGATCTACCAACCCGACTGGCTTTGGTTCAAGCCTTTAGTCATACATGTAGATGACTGAAAATTTGAAAAAAAATATTCACCCAAAAGAAAGGGTGCAAAAGGCGTGAGGGAGAGGTATGTTTCTTGCACTAGCATTTCTAAAAAAACATTTATCCTGCAGCTCCCACTAAAGCCGGGGCAGTGAGTGTTGGTTTAGGGAAGCCTCTCCTCGAGGTGGCACTGAAGCGTGCTTGTTCACTTGTAATTGAGCATGTCCTTAAATATGTCCGCTAATTAGGGACAAAATGCTTAAAGCAGTTTGGATCCTACAGTTGCCTGGGGTGTTGTATGGAGGGGGAGTGAAAACTTCAGACAAGTCCATGTGCAGCTGAGCTCCATCTTATGGTGACTTCTTATCATGGGAAAACCTGGGAGAAAATGTGAACAGCAACTGAGATGAAGTGCCTTTGACCCTCTCTGAGAGCAACAGAACACGCAGCGGCTATGGCTGCGACCTGCTGCAGCCAACTCCCACCAATGTCTGTTGGGGAAACCAGCATTGGTATCACTTGTGTCACTCTGGAGATTTGGAGAGAGATTTACCAATTTGTGGTAATAATTTTACTGCCACTGGGTGCCCATAATTCTGACACCAACTCTGTGGTCACCATAGTGTAAAATACAGGATACAAGAAGACAGGCACCAAAATTGTCATTTAGGGACCACACTCTACCAGCAGCAAAATCCCTAAAAATGACTTTAAGAGCCATGGAGATGGCCATTAGGTACTACCTGACCTCTGTGTTGAGTACCTTGCTCATGGTGCTCTACCCCTGGGCTCCAGGGAAGCTGCGGCCCCTATGACACCGGATCCACCCATCAAAAAAATCTGATTTTGAAAATGAGTCTTGTGGTGTTGTGTTTAATGCAGGAGTGATATCCAGTGACGGACCTCCTGAGAAAAGCTGTGGAGGTGAAGGGAAATTACAGTTCTTCATTTACACAATTTTCTTGCATTTGATTAGCGTGGGGGTAGAGGAAAGCAAAGACAAATGCTCTCGCTCTCTCCCCCACGCACCTGCCCCGATCACCCCTGGCTCATTTTGAACTGCATCCTCGCAAGCGCTGCTTAAGCAAAACTGTGTTCCCATGGTTACGCCAAGGATTTTCTGCTGAGGGCTGCACGTGATGCGAGCGGCGAGGGTGACTCGGCTGATATGTTAAACACCAAGCAGAGTCCCCTTCCAGACCCAAGGATGCGCTGGCTGCATGCTAGCAGCACGCACCCCCGGGGAGCTAACCTCTCCGGTGCACTTGGGGCAGTGAACTGGTACACTGGCCGGGCAGGGCCCGTGTATTTTGAGTGACCACTTCCACGGTGCGGATAAGGGTGTATCTTTCCCCACACCACCGCAGGCTTCACCTGCAGATTGTTCTTGCCACGGCACCAAGCACCCTCTGCTCACTCCTTCCAGGGTGGCTGCAGCCCCTATTTTAAACTGACACGCAGTGAGAGAAGATATTTCCCTCAAAAAAAAAAAACCACCCCCAAAAAGCAGCCAGAGCTGACGCTGTGGGTTATGGTACGTACCAAGCACCCTGGTGGGCCTAGCAAATTCAACAATGTGAGAAATACAAGCAGGGCAGGCATCTTGCCGAATCACAAAGAGACACTGTCTGTTATGAAACACGAGCAGAAATCCAAGTCGAGACCCGAGAAGGATATTGCTGGTTCATATCGCAGCTGCTGGAAGGAGGGAGGAATTTCAAGTCCCACGTGAAAGGTGGTTCCTCAGTACGGTGGGGCAGCACACAACGCTGCCCATCAAGAAATGCCCAGCGAGGGAGCAATGCGGCCCATGCGATTCCCTACTCCTAACGCCAGGATGTGTCCACATGGAATATATGCTGCATGTTGAACTACTTAAGAAATTATTATTTCCCCATAAAAGTGGGAATAACATGTTTATATAAAAATAATCTGGAGTTTTGCTTTTTCTGAGCATCTTTGGCAAGAATAATAGTAACAATCAAGAAATAGGGCTGGAAAGAAATTCAAGGAATTACTTAGTCCATCCTTCTTCCCAAAGCAGACCCAACCCTATGTACATACTTCTTGTCAAATGTCCCCACATGTTTTTAAGGGCCTCCAGCAGTGGATACGCACGATGGTCCACAGAAAATCTATTCCATTCTTTTTTAAAATTCAAGTTCATCTTTTTTGAAAGGCTTTTGTCTCACATTGGTCACCAAACCACAATTACACACAGAAGAAGTCCTCCTACTCCTGGAACATTAAAACCTTCTCCAATGTCGTCTGGTGGTAGGCAGTGTGGTAAACAGCTCATATTCGCTGCATACTAAATCTCGTTTCTCAGCCTTCGCTCTTCCTGACAGAAATGCTACTGAGAGCCTGCTCTGAGAAGGATAATTAGTTTGTTGATTAATCATCAATGCTCAATGATACGGTGTCATTCCTCATGTTTGTGGGTTTGGAGAGAGCTGTCCCCCTCAGCAGAAGGAAGCTCGGGATGGTGCTACATCAACCCACCACCTGGAGAAAGGCTCCAGACACAGGCAGGTCTGCAGGTATGCCACGAGACCATCACCCACCCATGCTGGCTCTCATCAAAATCAGGGCAGAACCACCAGCCAACTGCTCTGCACAGTGAGTCCGCAGTCCTCACTTGGCTCTACCCCTCGTGCCAATAAAGCATTTTAACATTTCCAGGGCAATTTTGTTGGTTTCCACCCCCTTGCAAACACTGTCTTTGTTAATACAAGTTGTGAATTTATTTAATTTTCTTCAGGAGCTCCCACACCATCACGATCAAATTTAAGTTGTTAATTAAATGGAATGTGTAACACTTTACAGCCCAACAGACAACAATTTGGGGTAATGGCAATGGCTGGAGGCGGGTTACAGCCGTGGGCAGGGAAGGCTCTGATTGCCCCTGTTGGCCTCCCACTAACCAATATTCCTGTTTTCCAATGTATTCTCCCACTCCCTGGATTTCAATAATTATTTGACTACACCTCACTGACAGCACACATTCAATTTAAAGGCTTTACTTGTCAGCTTACACATGCTTATCCTCAAAAATAATTCTCCATGTTTACGGTTTTCAGCTCCTCAGCCTCCCAGATGTCTTTAAGTTCAACTTTATTTTGCCATCGTCTTAATTCAAGAGCTGCAGAGGAAGACACAGCAACTCCCAGGTTAACTAGTTGATGGGTTTTCGTCAAACATCGTAATGCATTCACGGTTGACCATAAACCCATTTGAGGCGACAGCGAACGTACCAGGTCAGAGTCTCTGCACGACGACAACCTGTCTGCAGCAAAATCCAACTGCAAACACCTATCAAAAAAATCCCAGAGTACCCCAAAAGTGCCCCTGTACTGCCCTGGACTGTGCACCTTGTATCCCAATATAAAAATTTATTTTAAAATAATTTTTTGTTCAGGAATTCTCACGTAATACTGGATAACAGAGTTTTCCTGATAACTGGAGGGCTTCTATTTTCTATAAGCTTGTATTAAAAGTTCACCTGATTGACTGGATTGAGTAAGATCTCTTCTAGGTATGAACTGTCCAAAAGCAGCATCAGATTTTCCAAGCTGATTTACCATCAGTCTGAATATTTTTCATGACAGTTGGAACTGTTCATAAGGAATTTGGTATCTGATACTGGAAATGCAGACCTTGTTCATTAATTTGGACAAGATATAAAGATGGTGGCATCTTATTTTGGCCACTCTTATTGAAAAAGTTTCCAGTGTGCATATTCCTATTTAAAAGTTCAAAATGTCTTTCTACGCGCATTCTTTGCCACTGACCTCTAATCCCCTGCTTGTGCGAAAGTCCTTGCAAACAAACTGATCTGTTACAATCTCCTCAGAACGAAATACAAAATGGGTGCAAACACCAGCAAAGCCAATCCAGGGCTTTATTTACTTATTTACAGATAACTTGTTGAGGGATTCTTCCTGCTTCAGTTAACAGCTGCTTTGCTTTTTCCATGGCAAACTCATCAATCCACCTCAGTTTCTGTCGTGGTGGAATGGAAAACCCAGCAGTGAAATGGGGGATAAAGTCAAGCGAATGCATTAAAGTAGTGCACACTGTTTGCTGTCTAAAGCTACACAGTCCAGCCTGTATTTCAAATCAACATTCAGTTGTAGTTCAGTTTGTAAGTATAAAGTTATACTGCTCTACTAAAATTAAATTATAAATGTTGAAATAATTTCCATCAGTGTCCAGACCCAGCACCTTTTTATCCTTACAGTCCCTCAACATATCATCATATTCCTGCAATCACCAGCGTCCCACATGGAACAGAACAGGTTAATTTTTCCAAGGCTGAATCATCACAGAATTCATCTATAATAGCCCATGCAGAATAAAAAGCTAGAGATGCATTTAAATACCCCCAAAGTAATTTGGTTAGTCAATGAACCACAGTATCTTCTCCCCACTCACTGGTTCACTTGGCATCCATCACTTTTATTTTGTATCAGATACCCATTGCCTGGAGCGATAACAGATACGTGATCCAAAGAAAGGAGCATCCCATTGAATTGCTGGCACACAGCATAACACTGTCATTATGCAGCATTGTGGTGCAAGCCAAAATACCCATTTTTAATGTGTTCTCTGCAAAGAAATGATGGCACCCACAACTCTGCTACATAATCTCAGCAAGTTATTAAAACTGGTAACACTCTTGATTTGGCTTCATCCTAAGTGAGCTAACATGGTTTGGTCTTAGTTTTAAACACCTAATTCCACAGATACAGATGATGCTGACAGCTTTTTTTTTTTCTTGCAGAATGACATTTTTAAAGTTGAAATCAAGTTTTCAGAGTTTCACAGCACAGAAGCTGTGAGCACAGTCCTTACTCCTGAAAATGCATACTGTAAATCTGACAGTTTACGAAGAGGTGAAAATTGGATAAATTACTAAGAAAGAGGGGACAAATGTAACAGAACACCTTTCACTTGCAACTATGGGCACCAAATGTACCCAGGGAACTCGGCTTCCTTTACTGCTGTGACCATAGCTCTTTCCTGCAGCTCCAAGCTGAATTACATTTCCCTCACATCTCCTTCCAGTGGCTGCCTCGCTCCTCTGCTCAACCTCACCCTGAGCCTGTGCTCCTGAGAGGAGGTGTTCAGTGCATCGCACAGCAAGAACACAGCACGGCATAATAGTTAAATATCTACAAATATTTCTACCATATTTTTCTTAGCAAAAACTTGCAGTCTGCCCGACACTCGTTTACTCCAAGGTATGACGACCCTATCCCACCACTGTGTCCCTTCTGGCACACGCCATCTGGGAAGCCCCAGCAGAGGGGAATTAATTTTATTCCACCATACACTCCAGGAACACAGATGCTCAGAGGAATTCGGAGCAATCCAGCACCAAAACTTTGTTCAAAGAGAATTACCTGTCTCTGAACAAAGGCTGAAATCATGGAGTCTTACAGCTTGCTTAACTCACTTCAACCAGAAAATCTTTAAATCCAGCATTAGTGTGCCAAGCCTATCACCGAGGAGGTAAAGCCTGCTCAGCAGTAGCTCTAGGCAGTTAAAGCTGCTGTGCAGTGTCATGGGCCCTGCACCTAATTATATATATAGGATTTCTCCTTTGTTTAGGTGTTTCTGCAACCTACTGGTCAGAGTGAGTCCTGCGAAAGGATTCAAATGATGCTTCTGGAATAAAGCACAGAGAGGCCATGGTGGATCCCCAGACAAACCACCTTGGGAAGGGTAGGGCAAGAGGCTGCAACAGCAAAGTTGCTTTTTGGGGCTATTGCACTTGCAACACAGTGGGGAGGGCCACCAAGGGCCAATTAGTCCTTGTGGTGGAGGTCCTGTGGGCTGCATGGAAGGTGACCGAACGGCCTTTGCTTCTCTTTCGGGACCTCTAGCACTTTCAGGTGAAAGGGAAAAAAACCAGTAAGATCACAGCTTACTTCTCCAACCCGAGGAGAATATAAGAAAACCAGAGATGACTTAGCAAAAAATGCTTATGCAAATCGTCAGTGGGGGCTGCCCTGGGATCCTGCAGCAACCTGGCATCTCAGCAGGCATGCCAAGTGCTAATCTGCTGCTGCAAACCTCCAAGCACCAAAACCAGTCAGTGCTCCAGTGCAATATATGTATATCAAAGCTGAGGTTCAGGGGTTTGGCTTTCATTCAGATACATCCAAACTGTTTTGGTTTGCTGATTCCTGGCTTAACCTTTAAACTTTACCTGTTGGGTAAGTGAAACAGCAACAAAATCAAAGCCAAGGAGGATTCTCACTGATTTTTGAACAGGGTAGGGGAACACTGGTTTGCACCAGCTCTCCGGAAAGGGAATAATTGTAAATAAACAGCCTCCACACCTTCCTCCCACACGCACAGGCAAACACACTCTAAGCTGCTATCTCATTTTATTCAGCTCTGACAGTATTAAAGATAATTAACCCTTTTTATTATTATTTTCAATGTATGGCATGCTTATATTTTGCTCTTATATCCTTATACCCTGAGTCTTCTCACTCAGGACAAATAACCACATAGGATGGGAAGGGAAGGAGGAAAGAAGAGTTATCATTACAGAATTATACTTGGTCAGCCCATCACACGGGGACACGTGAGCTAAACGAGGGGACCAACGCTGCCCCTTTAATGTGTGCAGAACCAGCACCAACACGGTGTCCTCCTGCAGACAGCAGCTGCTTGCAAGCAGCTGACCAACCTCCTACGGACTCAGGCACCATCATATTCATCCCAACTGAGCGCTGAACACCTCTGTTAATGCAACAGTCATTCGAACCCTAAAATCCCCGTTCCTGACAATCAACACTGTCTATTTAGGTCACTTTAGCCCAAAATAAGTCCTATGGCAATGACCAGTTCCAGGGAATAAAGCAAGCGTAATTGTTTTCCACCTAAGCTCAGCAGAACCTGTATCTCTGCATTTGATCTCTTTCTTCATCACTAGCATTGTTCAGAGAGCTGGGAACACACAGTCAATGCAGATTTAGGAAATATCAGGGGGTTTTAAAGGTATAAATGCCTGACATAGGCTCAGAGATTTTCCATGCAGAACTACTATTTGGGCTCCCAAAGAAGATGTATATGTATGTATGCACGCACATATATATACACACATACACACATACCATGGGCAGGGTATGTGGACACCACTGCACAGCAAAAATAAGTTATTCCAGCAGCCCTGGGGAAGGCTCCAGAAGGCTCCAGCTTTGCAGGGATGGCAGCCGGGTTTGGGTTCATGGCAGCTCCTCTGGCTGCGGCAGTAGGCACGAGAGGGGGCTGCGTCAAGTTCCCACAGAGCTCTCCGCTACCCTGCGAGAGAGAAGAGATCAGCTGCAAACCTCTGGAAAACTCTCCTCCGAGGCCCTGGGTGCACCCTGGAGCTGGCAACTCCCTGGCCATCCAAGCCAGTACTCCTGAGCAGGGCCTGACCTGGAAACAGCATCACCGGCTGACAAGCTGCGAATTTCCCTGCTGTCCTCTTGCAGCAGAGAATTTCAGTTTATTTCTCGTGTGGGTGTTTTTTCCACTTCTACAGCCACAGCAAGGACGCTGACTTGGCTGCAGTGCTGCGGTGCATGCGTGAGCACGGCCGGGAGCCGAGACGGGGATGGAGACCAGAAAGTGCTGAGCCAAGATTTCACTCCCTCGCCGCCGCACGCTGCTGGGGCCAGCCTCTCCACAGGGCAGGGGAAACTCTTGGCTGCTGTTATGAAACAGAGTCCGAAAGTGGGTTTGTTCCACAGTGAAATTATGACAGCTTTGACCTGCTTTGCAGGCATCCCGGCTTTCTGCCAGGCTGGTGAATCAAGTGATGCTGAACTGCCAAATCCACCAAACATCAAAGGAAATGAAGCTGTTCCCATGGGACTCGTTTTGCTCTCTGGCCACAGAAACATTGCATCAGAGCTTCCCTTTGAAGAGCCAGGCAGCGAGGTGCAGTGGGATCCTCAGTAGCTCCTCGCCGGGGCTGGCCACCTCAGCCAAACAGGGCTTTATCTTCTCTGCGGTACAAACCAACATGTCTCAAAATGATTGTGAAAAATCCCTTGCAAACATAATAGGAATGAATAAAAGGAGAGGTAAAAATAGCTAAGAAAAGGAAAAAGGTAGTAAAAGAATTAGGGCCATTTGCGAATGGTTTGTATTTCCAAAGAAATTCCTTACTGGTTGCCAGCTGTCTGAGCCCTGAAACTTGGCATAACTACAACAGACACTGAATTTGATACAGACATTTGGTTCCCTGTATTAATCATGTAGAGTAGAAATGGAATACATCACTTATGTGTTTGCCTCATCAGCTAAGGCTTTATCCCCATTAGACTTAATAGAAACCTTCCCTTGACTTTCCTTGTGGCCAAGATTTCAGCTCCAGAGCACACCTCCAAGAAGACACCACTGGGGGGAAAACCTCCGTGCACCTGCATCCCACCACCCGACAGAGAAATTCAGACAGTGCAGGCTTATCTCTTGCACAGCTGGGACTACAGTGGGCCGCTCTTTTATCCTTTACAGAGGACAGAAACCCCAAAAGACCGAAGGAAAAGAACATCAGAATCAATGAGCTGCTTGTGCCAGAGGGGAGAGGAAGCGGTGGAGGGAGAGCTGAGGAGCTAGGGAGCTGAGGGATGGCTGGTGCACCCTGGGCAGTCACGACACCCCTCTCCGGGGCAGCGTTTGCTGGACTGGATTATGTCAAGCGAAGCAAAATGGTCCCATGTAACCTTAAAAGACATTAAAAGGTCAATGCACATCTTTGTGGTACAGCAAGAAAGCTTTGAAGTATCACCAGCCTTGCCCATGGTCAAAAGCCAGGAGGGGAAGAAGAGGTGATTCATTGCAGTATCTCTCCTTTCTCCTTCAAACACCAAACACCCACACAGTTACTCTAAAACCATAACACATCAGGGGGGTTAGTATTATAATATGTGCCTTATGCCAGTATTGTTCTAGAAATGTCTTTTTTCTTTCTTTCAGCTACTCCCACAGGGCAGTAAGCACAATACATGTGCATGCATCTGGTGTGCCACAGACATCACAAAATGAGTCAGGTCCTCAGCTGGTATTATTCAGCTTGGCTGTCCTGATGGTTTTAATTTCTTTTTTTTTTTTTTCATTTCTGTGCCTCCTTCCAAACATTCTCCCCTCTCACATTCTGTATGCAACAATAGCACCATAATACATAATTGTATCATAAGCATCGCTTCAATCCCTCGCAAAAGAAAAATACATGTGTAGACGTTGCTGACAAAGCAGTTGTGTCTGGGTGGCATTCTGCTTAACAATTCCTGACATGATTCCAAATCCTACCTTCACTTTCCTATATAAAAAGAGCTTCTCCTTCAATTCTGATTATCTAATATACTAATCCTGAAAATATGCTTTTAAATATCTTTATGTTGGGAGGGGATTCTCAGGTCATTATTCATGACTGATGCATGAATGCAAGTCCTTTCCTCTGCACTCACAAGACTCCACATCACGTCATTCCCCCTGCACCATTGATCATTTTGTCCTGTTAGTGTTCCTAGAGTTCACTTGCCTGCTGGATAGAAACCCTCTTCTAATTTCCAGAAATGTAAAGCTTTTGCTAGAACTATTAATTCCATATATTCCAAGCGGGTATTTTGCTTAAAGTTTTTGTCCTTGATTTTGGGAGAAAAAGCAGTTACATTTTGTCTTCTGCTTATTTAAAAGGTCCACTGATGATCCAAGTGTGGAGTTGGTTTCATGTTGCATTTCCATACCTGGTGGTAGACATTACCTCCTTTTTCTGACTCAGAGAACTGCACATGGCTATGCTGCTGCAAAGCCCTCATGTGATTTCCAAGTCTGCGTCAATCATACTGAACAAAACCATGTGATTCTTGCAAATCTTATGTTTTGTTCTATTACAATGCATCCCAACACAAGAATTACCATACCAAGACAGACCAAAGGTCATTCTAGCTTAAATCCAGTGTCTTAACTGCAGCCCAGGAGAGAACAAAAGTACCGGGAAAGCTTGTTTGCCTCAACAGATTGTCCGCCCTTCCAAACATCTGCAACGCAAGGACTTTCTAGAGGTTATATGTGAAGTGTTAGCATCAAAAACACCCTGTACAAGGAGCGCCACATTTCAACTGCATGGAAAGCATTTATTTCATTTGATGCTTTCCAGTTCCTGCATTAGGGGAAAGACTAAATGACTATTTGCTGCTCACCTTCTTTATACTGCTCCACAGCTTCCTTGCTACCAGAGTCTGCAAAGGAGTGCCAGAAGAGCACTGATAAGAGACAGCCTTATGACAAAGTTGCCATATAGCTTTATGACAAAGTCTTATGACGGAGCATCTCATGACAAAGTTATGGTAACAACTTTCAGCATGGCCATTTGTCACCCTCTAGAGATGGCCGAGCAACAAAAGGATTGATGCAGCCCAGCCATCGGACTGCCTCCTCCACCTCTCCCTGCTGACAGCCAAGGGTGCCAGGTTCGATCTCCTGGTCCTGCCACCCATGTCATTGGAGGGCATTGTACACAAAGACCTGCCTTCTAGACTCCATACAACAAATTCCTGAGAGACTTGAAACTTGTTATTCCTGAAACTCCCATGAAACAAATCTGCTCTTACAACTACTCATTTATTTAAAGGGTTATCCATAAACAAATACCATAGTGCACAACCGCCTTTTACCCCTACAACAACTGAGCTCCCATGGTAATCATAAAATCATTTGGTAGTTGCCTGTTAATTGGGAATGACAGATTCATTCCCTGTAAACAAATATTGGATATGGAGGAAAAAAAAGCCAAGTTAGGAACTTTTTGCTATGTATCAATCTACCAGAAGTATGACAAATAGAGAGATGAAAAGCTATCTACGTGGCTCATTTTACATATGACTCCATAAAAATAGACCAAACTCTGCAGGAGAAGGAAACAAAATACTTTATTATCCATTTCTTACTTGTACTGTGTTGGTTTCTGATAGCGTACTGTGCTAGGTCCTCTATGAACACAGAAGGAAAAGATGCGTGCTAGCCCACATCACCGAGCTAAAGACTGTGATACCGCTTGCTGCAGATGAGCATAGCCCTCCTGCCTACAGTGTGGCCACCTCCATTTGTACCAGCCAAATATTTTTCTCCTGTTTCTTGTACTTAATATAAAGGAAGAACCTAGACAAAACCAAAGATGCTCCTGTTCTTTCTCTTAGTCCTAAGACAACAAACCCCTCTGCCTCCAAGGAAACCACCAGGTGAAGTGGACAGTCTCAGCAGAGCCCCTGGCTTCTGCCCCAAGAGGCCAACCCTTCTGGTGCCAATGTGTGACGTGGTGTTGGTCCATGGCCTGGATCTGTAAAGCCTCCACCTCCAGGATCCAATTTACCAAGGAGCAAATATCCCGCAAAAGCTTTTTCTCTGTCGGTCCCTGTGTTATGGAGTGACGTGCTTTCCATTATAATGCTTACAACCCCTGTAAGAAGTGCCACCATGAACTGGAACATGTTTTTTCCTTGCCTGTGACCATACATAGCCATGTGGGGGAAAGAAGGTGGTGGCTGGGTGACAACAGAGACATTCTCTTTGCACTACTTGGCTTTGTCTTGCGGAAACCCCTCGTGTGTGGGAGGAGCACTGAAAAGCAACTTAGCAGAGAGGTGTGAGGAAGCAGTGCAGATGTTACCAGAGCAGTTTGCATAAGGTGACCATTTCAGCATTGCAGCTGAAATACTGGTCAGAGGCCAACCTGTCTGTTTCCTTGTCTTTCCTGATATTTCGTCACAAGCTTTACTCTGCTAGAGAAGACAGCCATTCCAACAGTTAGGACTGCCTTTGGAGTTGAGCAGAATTGCATAACTCCAGTTATCTCACACATATCTGTGCTTGTTTACACAAGAGGGGAGTCTGGTCCTCTGGTTTCAAAAAAGCAATCAGCATCTGCTTCTGAAAAGATTATTGCTTTACTCTCATCATTCTGAGGGGTCAGGTAAAAAACCCATTGGAAACCAGGTTAATTTGTCTCTGCAAAACCTGAAATTCCTGCAACAGAAAAAATGTAACACATAGCTCCAGACTTCACTTTCCTTGGGTCACCTAGTGATAGTAGCTTCCTTAAATTCATTAGCACTACAGTGATTTCCACCAGTGAAGAACCTGGACCATTACTCCCATTTAAAGTGGCAGTAAAGGAAAAATGCGTTTCCAGTAAAGCTTGCACCTCTATTCCCCTCTGTTTACCCCATTGAAAGACATAGAAATAAAAAAAAAACCTCTTAAACTTTCACATCTGAGATCTGCCTGTTCCTTCTGAAGGGATGTTTTGAAGTGTTGAAGTGTGTGTTGGTTCTTCAGCTCTACATGAATAAGTTTAATATTTCAGTTGCATATACTCCTTCCCCCTCCACGTTGTTATTTGGGACTTGCTTCTGAAGCCCAGAAACATGATTTCAGTCAAACTCCTCTGGAAGGACTCACCCCGTCCAGTCTGTCTGCCTGCACAGAAGCCCATTTTGGCATCCACAGATCTTTCAGAGAAAGCTCTTACAAAAGCTGCCTCTCTGCTGTGAACAGCGGACTGGGCTGTGCTAGGGAATTAAGTACTTCCGTTATTATGCTGCATAATGCCTCCTTTAGACCAAGCGTGTCAAACATTTTTGACATTGTATATTTCTCTCATACTGACAATGCTTTGGATCTCTTGAATCTTGTCAAACGTTAAGTTTGTCTTCAGCAGTGAACTGTGCACGTAGGTACTTCCCCGTCCAGACAGCCCTGCTGCTCACCAAGGCTAACTCTCACTCTTCAACACAGCTTTTTTCTGTTCAGCTTTTCCTAATAGAGGTAACATGTTTGCATGTATTTTGCAATAATGGAAATGCCACAATAAGAATCTCAATTAGTATGAAAAAGTCAGAAAGAGAAGATACAGTAAAAATGGCACCTATCACAGACAGTTGTAGGACATGCACTCTCTAATGAACTACCATCCAAGATTTGTTTGGGATGATTAATAAGATATAATGACAGATGATGAATATCTTAAAAGCAATTCCATTCTTCCTACTTACTCTGTGAGTCTAACAGAGCTGACCTTTTCGTAATGCCTAGTAATTTTCATATTACATCCTGAAAACACAGCTAAAATGAGTATGCTGAATTGCAATATGGGACCACAAGGGACACACCAAGCAGAGGAAAGGTGTTAGCAAAACATGACAAATTACTTAACTGTAACTTCACAGACCGAGGTTCAAGACCAGTTTGAGATTCTGAGTGATATATGTTTGATGGATTCATCTTAGTCACATCAGACAGACTGGCCTATAATCCACTTTATAACTGTCACACACTAGTTGATAATGCTTAGGAGAGGATTGGCAGGTCAGAATGACACGATAACAGAATTATCTCCATCGCCTACCTTACGCGCACCATTTATTGAACTCAGATCAGAACTAGTGACTCAGTGTTCGGGACCTCATCACAACACAGTCTGTTCAGAAACCACATCTCTCAAACAAATGTTGCACAAATAGCTTTTTTTTTTTTCTGGCCTGCCCGGCATTTAGAAAAGGTTGAAAATAAAAATTGTTTGGGGATGAAAACATGTATGATTCACTTTGAGCTTCCTGAAAAAAGAAGGAGGGAGGGCGTACATTTCAAAATCCAAAATGTTCACTTCAAATAAAAAATTCAAAACTTCTTGTTTGACAAATATTGAAATGAAACATTTCAGTCATTCTGTCTTTTTTTGTGACAGGTTGCTTGGTGCTTTTCTTTCTTACTGAAATATTAGCTGAGGCTTATATTAATTTGCAAAATACATCGGTTAAGGCAATTTTTCATTTTTCATCCAAAATGATCTTAAAATTACAACTGTATTTCATGTTCTTTTACTTCATAGACATCCTATCTTTCCAGGAAGCACACAGAATTATCAGTGTTGAATGTGGACTGGCAATGATAGGCCAAAGATACATATATGTCTCTATCAACTTCTGTAGCCCTCAGGTTTATGAGAAGGGAGTCGTAGCTCCTTTCCTTGCACCCATGGAGAGTAACTCTTTGTATGGGCAACTTAAGTTCACAAATAGCAGGGCCCATTTCCAAACAGGACAACTCATCTTACTTGAAAAGACACATAGCTTTAGCTAAGTGATACTGTGGTCAAGAGCAATCAATTGATCAGGTCTGTTTCCTTCAGCTTTCGGTTACTGGATCTCTTCCTTCTCATTTCTCTGCTTAAGATCTTTGTGAGCATTGTCTCCTTCACTCTCCTTAGGCTCACAGCTGGGTTAAATGGACAGACTGTCTCTGCAGAGATTACTCTTCACTCGCTGTTTGGCGGGAATAGGACACAAGAAGAAGGACTGTTGGCAAAATGCACAGCACCACAGGGCAGGGGTCTGCAAGGAGCAAAAAGAGTTTTCTGGAACTAATGTGATGTTCCTTGATCACAGTGTTAATCACAGCCACATGGCTCATTTCTTCCCCTGTTGCTCTCCTGGACTGTGCCTATTTAGACTGAGAGTTTGTCAAAGGATGGACTTTGTTCTGGGTTTGGCAGATGTAAATGCAGAGTGGCCTTAATAACAGTGCCACAGCAGTCCACCTCACGTCCTTTGTGCACATCTGTGAATGCTGTTTGGTATCATACAAAAATAATAAAGATAGATGTACTTAATAAATAGGTAAGTACATTTTCAGCCCTCTGAGCTCCGCATTTTCTTTCAGCATAAGCCCATTTTTTACAGTTGACTGCTGTGATCTTCCAAGGGATGTGCTGATGTGGCTTGAACCAAGTTAATTTGCTTCCTTTTTCGTTTTTTTCAGGACTGCAAATGTCATCAAAAATAAACAGTACAAAAAGGGGGGAGAAAGAATAGGCAAAGCAGAAACTGATTCAGAAACTAATTAAAATAAAGCATAGTTCTCAAAACCTCTTTAAATTATTCAGATGTCACAATCCAAGGAAAAGCTGTTCTTTTCTAAGTGTTCTGCTTTTTTTCCTTCCTCCTCCCTGCTGAAATAACTAGTCTAATTAAATGTTGAAGATATCTCCAAGTGAATTCCGGTCATCACAGACAGTGGTTTTGGAAGCATCCAAGGATATCCGAGATATGGTAGTTCTGGAGAGCTAAATGCATGTCTTTGCTAAAAGTGGTGAAATTCAGGACTCAGGAACTAAGGGGTGGGGGACCTGGTACAGCTGCCAATAGTCCCTGTCCTTGGACAAGGTTATAACTGGGCGCTGTACAATGAAGGGAGCTGCTCCAGCACATTTGGGGACTTGAGAATGAGTTATGGCTCAAGGATTCACAGTCCCTTTCTCTCCACTTGCTGTGGGCACAGAGGACAGAGAGGCAATGAATAGCTTCTGCTGCTGCACCACTCCAGCCCCTCTTTGTCTATTTGTTTACAACAAAGAGCATCAGATAAAATGTGCAACCACCACTGCCATCATCTTACAATGAAGGTACCAAGCAGAGGGATGCTTGCTCCACTTCAAACCATGACATTCAAACCATTCTGTTGCCTCATTTGCAACAAATACCATGAATTCCAAACACAAACTACCACGCACTATTTCAGATAGATAAAATAATAGTAGACTAGTGAGCTCTTTAGGGTAAATTTTTAATTCAATGGGTGTTTCCACCAAGAAGGCAACTTTCCAAAGCCTTCTCTTCATTTCACATCTCCCCAGCAGGAAATGTAGCAACCCTGAGTGCAGCAGGACAGGTCAGCATTTACCCACCACGGCAGGACTCCTCCTCCTGCCAGACCATGGGGATAGCTGAGCTCTGAGCCTTTTCCACCCCAAAGCGGGAACAAGGTCTTTAGTTTTGGGTGGTGAGAAGAGAAAAATTACTCTAGTGTGACCTTTTCTCCCCACGCGAATATTTCAGGGAAACACCCAAGGAAATAGCTATTTCAGGGTGGTTGCAGGGACGTTTGTGCTGTCTGAACATGCTAGCAATGCATTAAAAGACCAGATCATAATTCTCGCTTAACCTACTTAGTATTCTCAGCAGTTATCACTGCTGCTGGTGCACATCTTCCCTAACCTACAGAAAATACCCAAGCTCAGATACTTTGCTGCTGCATCTCAGTTCCTGCAGTGCCAAGACATAACCTCCACCGTGGGGCTTCCCCCACCCTAGGAACACTTCTTCTCACATCCATAAGTGCTTTTCTTAATTTGTTCTCTATGTTACCGATGTGCAGCCTTGCGTAAATCCTCCACCCATTTTTGCTTCCAAATCCAGCCCCTGCCCACAGGCCTTGAGCTTCCCTCACTTGAGAGTGATTCTCAGAGCAATCGTCTCTCCTGCAGCTGTTAATCTGTCATTAGCGTGCCATAAGTCAACTAGATATACTGCACCATTACAAAACCTCAACAGAGTGGAAAAAATCATTTGCTTTACTGTCAACATAAAAACTTTTTATCTTCATTGACAGTTTTATTTAGAAAATCTTGGCTATATTTTAATTTGGCTCTAATGATAGCTCTCAGAAAGCAGTATCTGTATGTTAAAGTTTAGTGCAATAGCAGCTGCTAATTTTCTTTTTCCACTTTCTGGTTTTGTTTAGCAGATATTTATAAAGAAAGGATGTTTCTGGGGTTTTTTGTTGTTGCAAAAAAGCACTTATTTCTGATAACACTGCAAACTGGCTAACTACCAATGGCTGCTAAAACCAGTTTCCTCCATGTTACCCTCAGCACTGAAACGAAAAGGGACATCTTTAAATCTTTATCTGGTAGGACACCTACAATTTACTTGCCAGAGAGCATGTTACACATTTTAGTGCAATACTGTCCTGCCTTTGCTCTTTGAATATTTACCTCCTACCAGAATAACGAAACCAATGACTTGGACTCTCAAAATGCAGAGGCTAGTGAAATAGTTTTGTATCTCTAATTTCAGCGAGCAGGGTTGGTGCTGAGAAAGGAGGTAGCACTAATGGTCTGAGGCCCTGTTTTCTGCAGAATAAGTGAAAAAAATGAAGGCGTCATTGCTCTATCCATACTTCTGAGCTCATTCTGTCTTTTACTGTGGCAGCTTTAGCCAGGTTCAAGCCCACAATGAATTCATGCATGGGGAGAGTACATAAAACAGCAGCTGAGGTTCTCTACTTGGCCAAAACCTACCTGCCTTCTATAAAATATTTCCTTTGGAAATGACAACGCTTCTACAGAGCTCATAACCTTCCAGCTCTGTGATTTTGTGAATCAAAGTTTATAAAAATCTATAGGCCTCATCCTTGCTGGTAGAAAATGGCTTCCAACAGGCCGGTACTTTGGTTCTCTCTCCTGCTAGCCACACCAAAGAGCAATAAACACAGAGCCAATACCCTGGGAAAGCTGACACAGAGATAGGGACATGGAGATAGGGACATGGAGACATTCAGCAGTTTTGGGGGTAGTTCCCACCACACCAAGATCCATGTAAGACCCTAAAGTGTGTAAAACCAAACCCACTACACTCTTCCTTTGAAAGTTAAGCACGGCACAGGATTCTTGGTAACATTTGACAAAAAACATACCAGAGGCGGACTGTCAAACAAATAACGTTTGTAAAAGATGTTCCAGAGGGATCGTACTGGCTTTGACTAGACAGGGACAGCAAGAATGACAGTTGGTCTGAACTTCTGCAGAATCTGTTTTTGTTTGTTTTATTTTAAATTGTAACAAAATGAAACTGATCTTCCAAAACACACTTTCTTTTTTCTTTCTAAAAGATAAAACTCCAGAGCAAGAATATTTGTGCTGAAAAAAGTCTCTCGGATGAATAGCTTTGTACATACGAGGATAGAATTGCCTGAAATAGCTTTGTTTTGAAACAATGCATTGTCTCACAGGAATTTTAGACATTCTTTAGGAAGGCAGCATTTGGCATTATGTTTCAAGCCTTTCAAAGTATCTATTTTCTTAGGAAATGAAGGAAGGGGATGGGAGAGAGATGTTTTTCACCAAACTGACTTTGCAGTTGTAAGGATCTCAAGCAGGAAGATGCATAAGAATGGACAGAAGAGAAAAGATTATATCCTATTCACCCCAAATGGCAACAGGAAAAATAAAGGAACTCTCTCTCCAGATCATGTGCACAAAGAGAGACTTTCTTTGAAGAAAGTCTTCTCTTTATTGTTAAAAACCTGTTTCAGCTTGACTGATGAATTCTGGAGAATTGCACAGGTGAATATAGGAGACCACAGCTGACAAATATCACATCAGGATAGATCATTCCTTCAGCTCAAATACAGACTCTTTCCTAGCAGTTTATTTTCTGTTTCATGCATGTTAAGCCTTTTTTTTGCTAGAGCAAAAATAATGTGGTAATGTTTGGATATGAGCCCTATTTACAATGTCTCCAAAATCTGAAGGGGTCTGATCTGGTGGTCTGGTTCATATCCATCTGTCTCTAAAGTCCAAGGCACAAACTCCAATCCCTTTCCCACAGCCCTGTGGATACAGTATTCTGGTCTGGATTCATCTATAGAAATCCCCCAGGATTCAGATTTCAGGTGTGGAGCATCATGTCGCTTTAGTTTCCTGATGGTTCCATTAAATACGGGAAAGCACCACCGAGGAAAGAAAAAAACTAGTAGGTACACAGAAACTTTCTCTTTCCAAGTTCCAAGTCACACAACTTCATCCCCCCACACACACAGTGTTATTTCACTTTGTGGTTTATGCCTGTTTGCTACCATATCTTGCCAGAGGGCTGGCTCACACCTCAGCTTCCCGGCTTCATTTTCAGTTGGTAGTTAAATCCATCATTCAAATCATTTTTCATTTGCATATTTCTTCTGAAGAAAGGTCCGTGGTGGGCACATTATTACTCACTCTCTATTTCCAGTATAAATTTTAAGTCACCTCTTTGTCCCTTGTGCAGCCCACACACTGACGCAGCATCTTCTCACACTTCTCTCCCACACAGGCAGCTCATGAAATTACACTCCTAAACCATACGGGGAATGATGGATGGCTGGTATTTATCTATTCCATGCAGGACTGGCTTACTCAGAGGCTGGTAATGGGCAAGAGAAGTTTTAGCTGGCCCAAATGCCATGCAAGATGCTCTGGCTGCCTACATATAGATCTTAATTGCTTAAAGAGTTGACTTCACAAAAAATATTCCCATGATTGACAGGTCTACAGGCAGCCTCGGGCGAGAGGTCAAGGAGCAGAGGCAGCTGATTGCCAGCGGAAGCTGAACACTACCAATTCATCAGTCGGTGACAGAGCCACCCAGAGGAGCATTGACTGGGGGGGTTGTGTGCAAAGTGATCAGTAGAAGGTTTCTAGAGGATGCAGTTGCTGGGGGAATTGCTAAAAGGTGGAAGAGGAATGGGAAAGGTGGAGCTGAATATGGTATTTGTGCCCTTGTCAGATAATACTACCATGCAAGAGTGAAAAACCAGCTGTAAAAATCTGTTTTTCTACTTTACCCCTCACATCAGTTAATTGCAGGAAATCACCCCACTGCAGACACACTGGTAAAATACACTCACAACCTCTCTCACTTTCATGTCGGGGCTTTTTTTCCCCTGCCGAGGTGTTGAACATGAGGCCAATAAATTTGCGTCAGAAAAAAAATTAGCTTGGAGGAGCTGCTTCATCATCTTCCTTCTGCTTTTCTATAACAGTCAGTGTGGCAATATCCGTTTAAGTTTAGAAAGCATATTGTTACAGGATGTGTGGGAACCACAAATACCATCTGAGGCCAAGTTACAGTAAATCCTATTCGTAGTGTCATTAATGGAAGTGCTTCCTTCTCGTCACAAAAGCAAACGAAAGAAGGTCCACTAATTTTTCACTTGTGGAGCAGTAAGAAGGCACTTTAAAAGAGGGGGAGGAAGGACTCCAGTCGGGTACACGAGTGACTTCAAGACCTCAGCACACTGCTGAGCCCAGAGGTTGGAAACCATTTCTGTCTGTGAATGGTCAATACCCGAGTTCTGCTTGTTGCTTTAAGAGTATCTTAAATATAAGCTCAATTTGAATCTGTAATTATGTTTGTGTTAGCATGATATTAGTTATTACTGCAATAACCAGCTAATCATTACTTCTGCTGTTCCTGGCCACTGTCTGCATTAGAGTAGAATAAATCAGAAGAAACGCATTTTCTACTACTTTGAATGTGATAAGACATGAGACAGTAAATATTTCACTTGGTCTTAACGTTTACGCTCCCTGGACTTGGTATTCCCCTGATTTATACCAAAGTGAAGTAGGAGCAAATCCACCAAAGTCAATGGAGTTAAGCTAGGGTAAATCAAGCCCTCTATTACCAAAAATCAATTTGCCATTTGTTTTAATAACATTAATTTAAATGAACTCACTTGACATTCTCATACCTCTGATGTGTACATAATTTATGCCAGGCGTAATCCTGGGCAAACCTGGGTGCTTATGGCTTCTCAGCCCACTCAAATTTGAATGACTAGTTTAAATAAAAGTATTAATAGGATTTATTTTTTGATCTTATATACTGAAGCCAAGTGCAGAGCATCCAGTTAACTTAAAAACATGCAGCAGACTTCAGCCAGTCAAGCATGTTGTTATTGCCCATCTCCTTTATTTTCGGGTTCGTTTACATTTCCATTTTTAGCTGCACAGCTATTTGTATCATGGCTGTGATGGCTGGGAGAACTGTCACTTAGAAATGTGGGGTGCAGACCCCACTTCTGAGCCTGCCTCCCTGCCGGCTTTGGGGGTTAAACTCCACCTGCTCCCTTGGTCTGCGTTGCCAGGGTTCTTGTATCAAGAAGTCACCACTGCATCAGTTAACCAGTTCCCATTTCAGATGAAAGGGGGAAAAAGCTAGATCTCATTTTCTAAAGTTTTACCCTGCGAAGACCCACATCCACTAACAGTGTCTGAGCATGAAAATATACCTTGCTAATGCCACTGTAACAATGCACATGAAAGCATTACAGGAAGAGACAGGGCTAAACCACATCCACCTAGAGATAACAAGTGGGAAGAAACCTCCAGAGAAAAATGTAGTGTTCCAAGGAGAAGATGATTTTTTCTTAAATCAAGAGTTGCAAGTGGGAAAAAACACTGATCAGCTTCAGGGTTATAAATCCTTCGTTTAGGGCTGGAGTGGAAGCAAATGGAAAGCTAAATATGGTTACAAAACAATTGCTCTAGGTTTGTGGCCATGGAGGCACAGAGAGAAAGATGATGAGAAAGGTAATTTTTGCCTCAAGGACCTGGCCGCAGGTGGGATGTGGGGGTCAGCTGTCATGAAGCCAAAAGACCTAAGCCACCCTGATTTTTATCCCCCTGGAAGTTTGGAAATTTAGTCCCCAGGCTCATCTCTGAGACATGCTCCCTTGAGCACCATGCCTGAGGGAAGGACAGTTTTGTGAATATTGCTCCTCCACTGGCCCCAGGCAACTGTGTCCAGCTGAGCTTGGCCCTATAGCTCCTATGAGGGCTTCAGCCACAGGACGTCTCATTCAATGATGCATGTGTATAGGATCTAATGCAACCTCATCTGGAAAAGTGACAAAATCTTACACCTAAAGCCTGCAGGAGAACTACGTCACCCAATTGAGTTTCTTCAAAAAAGGTCTCCCAGTGCTGCGTACAGGGCTCTGACAGGTAACATGAGGCATTGTCTTTAATAAATAGGACATCTAGTTCCTGGAAAAGTCCATTCCTTGTTGCTTCATAATATTGTAGAGAAGATTGGTAGTCATAATAAAAAAAATCTTAGCATGTTTACATTTTCTTACGTATATTAAGTAGATTAGCAGGATACTTCCAGCAGAAGTGCTGTAAACAGAAATAAATTATGGTTTATGTATCTTGTGAGCTGCTAGTATTAAAAGTCTGACTATTTCATCAGACACATACATCTTCACATTTCTTCTCCTCGGCTGATAAGGCAAACAGAGAGTAGTCAACAAGAACTTAAAAGAAAAACAAAGACCCCTCTCTGATAGCTGACTATAGAGAAAGGGGCAAGCTCTGAAAGGCTGCAAGACCACTCCAGGACCTGAAAGGTCCCTCTCAATGAACCACTACAAATTAAATTCATATTGGCTTTGCGAGGCACCAGCTAAGCAACCACATGATGAACAAGGAAGCGTGTTTTGAGGTACAGACCCAGTTCTTTTGGTTGTGCAGAAGAAATAACACTTTGAGCCTGCCTTGAAACTCGTCTTGACTTTCTGCAGGAAATGTGCCCCTGCAAAGTTTTGCCAGTATTGGGTCATGTTAGTGCATCACTGCAAGGACAAAGTCATGAGAACAGTGAAGGCAACAAGGCGAGGAGGGGACAGGGAAGTGAGTGGTGAGAGGCAAGGGAAAAAGGAAGAATAAGGAAAGAAAAGTGAACGGGAAGGAGGGGAGTGGAATGAAAGCAAGTACAGGAAAGCTGCTGAAAAAGAACCGAGGAAATAATCCCCGCACGACAGCGCCTTCAGTTCCATCATTGTTCTGCTCTGAAGTCTTGGTTTCCAGATTCTGCATCACTTCTGACTGCCCAGAAACAAGGCCCCGGGAGAAACAATGCAGCTGCCTGGGCCAGCGGCCAGGATGCTGTCTGCCTAAGAACATTTTTATTCAACTTGAGGTTACAATTCTTTGTTTCTGAAAATGTAACATTTGATATAAACCCAGAGTGCTGACCTACTCTTTTTGAAAACATAGAAGTAATTTGGGTTTTAGTTCCAGCTTTTGATTAAAAAGCTTTTAAGGGAAAACCTCAAAAAAAAATTCCTATGAAAATTCCACGTTAAACCCATTTTCTGGCCTTCAATTTCCAATAACCAGGGAGAAAACAGCCACGAGTGGAGGGAACAGAGACACATGTAAGTAACTTCAAGGAGATTATTCACTTTCCTTAATAAGGGTCTTTAACAGCATGGTGACTCATGCAATATAGATAAGCAGAAACAAATAAATCAAAAAATTAAATAGAAATAGAAAACAAATGGAAAACTCAGAAGAGAAAGCATTTAATAAAAAACGCAGGGAAGGGGGGAGGGAACGAACTAGTTCCCCGCCTAATACCATTGGCTGGTGTTTTTGCTCTTCATGGGCCATTTCTTTTGCCTATGTCTTTTCCTATGACAGGAAAAGTCTTTGGGAGTTGGTGACGGAGCTGGTACAACAAGGAGGCCAGGTTCTTCCCATGTATCCTTCCAGCACCTAACTACAGACCCCTCCATCAGTCACCTGCCTGGTTTCTTAGAAGCAAAGACCGTGGTAGGAATTGGCAAAGGGGTGCCGTGGGGATGCAGAATGAGGGCCATCTTCTGCTATAAATATACTACAGAGATGGAAGAGAGATCCTAGTAGAAAATAGCTATGTCTGGGTTTGGTTCTATTGCAGTTTTAAATTTGGATTTCAACTCTTCTCTGTCAGAAGCCCCTGACATGGACAAGCATCTGTATTTTTGGATTTTATGGTGCTCCAATCTTGGCAGATCTGTGCAGCGGTACATCTAGATCTCCAATAAGGGATGGTGTGATTTGTACAGTTAAATCAAGTGCACCTTACAGTGTTTCTACTTGTTATCTTCCTTGTATTTAACACTATTATTTTAGTATTTTAAAAATTATCAGAGCTAGGTGATACACCCAAAATGAACAATGGCTTAATTAAAGTACCACCTTTCTTTTGTCTTTCAACCTGAGAAAATGCTTCCACTCTTTAATGCCCATAATTCCAGCATTTGCTGATGCTTTGTTTTAATGATGACAATCTGTTGCAGCTCAGACACAAAACTCACATTTTCCCCCCGACACCCAGTCATTTGTTTCTTTGTGTGTGTGCTTTATTTTTTATGGGGCCAGCTGCTTTGTGATCAGCGAAATGTCAGAAAAATCATCTTACCATAACAAAGCTGAAAATAAAATATTCAAGGAAGCAAACTCCCATGGAAATCTTTAAAGCCCTAACAAGGGAGAATTCTCATCTCTCTGCACATGGGTGACTCATTGAAGTAAATGGGAATTACGTGACTGCATCAAAGATTTCAGTATGAAGAGCACAGATTTTTTCCCAGCTTTTGCCTTTTGGAATGAACTCACAAGTAAGTTTTGATGAAGAATCTAGATAAACTTGCTCAGTGATATCAGCCATCACCAGAATACCAGCACGATTTGAGGGAGTTACAGTATTTTCCTATCAAGATTAATTGCGTGCTTAACATAGTATGTCCTTAAATGCTTTTTATAAATCAAGCACTCACATTCAACTGTCCAATTTGCAAATGGAATGAATGATACTTAAAGGTCAATACAGATGTGTCTTTGCAAATTGACATAAAATTTGTTAATTGACATAAAACTTGTTACAACTTGCAATATGGAAAAAAGCTGTTTCTGTAAATATTGTAACTAAACAGAATGTCGTTTTTCTAATTGTTAGAAAAGAAAGCCCCAAATTACCAGGAGGAAAGAAATTAGAGCAAGCAGATCTGCAGGAAAATATTCTCATTTTAAGTATCAGCTAAAATGTAAACTGCCTATGAAAAATTCACAAAGATATACTCATGATGCACCAAATTATCCTCTCGGGTTTCATAATTCTGCGAGCGAGTGCAATTAGTTAACGGTGGTGTTGTTATAAAACTACATACTGTGGCTGGCGGGTTTTGAAACTACTCCAGAAACCAAAGTCTGACGCTAAACAACTATTGTGTTTGGGTATTAGGCAACAGGAAATCTGCCTGATGATAACCGAGCTATACCAAGCCCTGCAGCAGCCACTGAGACACTATGTCCATTTAATCTGCAGATGGCAAAGTAGATATGCCATTCACAGCTGCATGCATGAGGATATGACATCTTTGTCTATATTAATCTCATGGCTGGCTTCACATGACTCATTCAACCTTTTTTTCTATTACATGAAAGGGAAGTTAACTAGCAAGACCGCTGGTGATTTTTAAATAGGTCCAGTCCTGCTGCGATGTACATCTCAAGCAATAGACTACAGAGCTACTCTCCGAGTTCCTAATGCTCTCATGCCATGCAGTTGTGTAAGTCCGCTGTATCTACGCAAATCCCCCGTATGTGTTATTAGCTCATTTTCAAAGCAGTCTTGTTAAAACACACAGGCTGTGAAGCCAAGAATATGACAAGTGGGTCAAATGTATTAAAGTGTATATTGAGAGAGACCACATCGGCAGGCTTTGTTATCCCAGTTATCAGTACAGAGATAGAAGACTTAAATAAATGAACAACCTTAATTTAAAAAAAGAAAAAAATCTGCAGTATCTCTGTTTCACAAAGATAAGCTGACAGCTAAGGCAAAACACGGCTAAGCAGGAGGAGTGTAACAGGCTTCCCAGCTCTCCTCATCCTCTGTAGCAAGGTTAAGAAAAACACTCCGAGTTTAGCTTCAAGTGGTTCACAGGAGCTTTGCTGTTCAGAGTAGCTTGATTTTGAGATCTTGTGCTCTGCTTTTCAATCAATATTCAGATAAATACATTTTCAAACTGGTAAATCACCAGGGGAAAAATATCAAGCTTTTCATGGTCTTTTCCTGGAAAAATGCAAAGAACCTCACAGGTTTGAGGACATCCACACAATAGTACTATTTTCAGTTATAGTAGCTCCTTCAAGCCTCAGAGGAGACTCTGTTTTGAAGAGCAAGAGACATTCACCTCCCCAGAGAAGTAACTCCTACAGTTAGGCAAGATATTGAAAGTGAGGAAGAAACAGAAGCAGAGAGCTGTCACAGTTGGCAATGGTCATACAGACCCATCAGGGCAGGGGTTAGCTGAGGATGCAAAAGAAAACTAAAAAAAAAAAAAAAAAAATTTCTTTCTTAAAGCATTTTCATGAGGAAAATTAACATTTTCGTGCTAAATTCCCATTCTGACGTTCAGAGCCTATGTTTTTCCATAATAATCCCATCCAGCCTTATACAAACAAAAATAATCAAACAAGAATGGAATATTTTCCCCATAAACACTCATCCCATGTGGACAGGAAGCTCCAGTTGCTTGCAGAAAGCTGAAGCTGAAGAATCAAGCTCCAGCCCTACTGACAAGGTTTTCAAGATTTTCTTGTTTGCATCCCTCTGCTCCATTAACAGTATGCTGCTGCCTGCTGAAAGCTAAGGCAAGTATACTCAGAGAATAACAAGTTATGGGTAAAAAATAACCTGTGGAGAGAACACCTGCCCCAGAGAAGTGGAACTAGACCCTAGTGAAATGTTTTAAACCTCCCAGATAAATACTAAAAGCCATGGGCTTCTGTAAAAGACATATCTCCACTTTTTCTGTATGCAAAAAAACAAATAAATACTTAATATATTTTAAAGTATTTGCCGATGTCCAGATTCTTTAGGAAGGCTAAATTAAGCTTTTCAGAGGCTTTTTGATGATCAAGAGCCAGATCAGCACTACGCTTGAAGCAAGCTCACTAACTGTGCTTGAGAACACTTTTAACTTCAAAGATTGATGTGCTTGAGGGGCAGCAAAAGAAGTAATTTGTTAAAAAAAAAAAATCTAAACACAATCAGAAAGACTTTAGTGCATACCTGTGTTGACTTGGGAGCTGAACCGAAGCAGCCACATTTGTAAGTTATAACATGTTTAGAACAGAAGGGAGTAACCAACTTCTTGCAGAACTGGGAAACCAGTAGATATCCTTGGACTTTGTAAAGCACATCCAAACCTGTGTCAGATCTTGACAGGTTAGAAATCCACAGCCTCCCAACACAGATCGCTTGTAGGGAATGTATATATGTTAACACTTTTCTATTTTCATATAAAAGAAGAGCAGAGACGCTATTGAGTATTCCTAAAACCCTCCAGTGGCAAGGGTTTCAGTACTCTCCCTAGGCAAACTGTGGTTACAAACTTCTTTACCTCTTCCAAAACCCCATTGCATTGAGCTAAGAGAGCATTTCCTTTTTCTTTAACCAATAGATGCTTATGACACACGGATGAGCAGTTCTACTTATTCCTTAATCCTACCCTGCTGTTATCTCTTTGTGTGCATGAGATGTAAAGTAAGATACTGATACTAGATTTGGAAACCATGAAAAGGTAAGGGACTTAAAGTATGACAACAGAGACCATACAATAGAAGACCACCTTTTTCATGCCACCGATTTCCTAGCATGAAATACCACAGTGTATCTGGATACTGAGATGGACGTTCACATTTCTGCTAAACAATCTGCAGGGGCAAAGGTATTTCAGTCAAACCTAGAATTTAATGCCTAGCATGAAGGTAGCCCTGGATTAAATTCACCACTTGCAGTGCTGGCTAAAATTATTTGTCACGTTACCACAAGATAAAGTGGTAGTATTGCCACAAGATAACCATGCAGTTATTCTTGTTTGCAAGGAGCTGCTAGGTTGTTACCATACATCCGTTATAAGTTACTGTGCGGTGTTTCTGAAGTAATATCTCAGTAAATAACCTGTCAAAACTGCAGTGAGCCCCTCACCACACAGGTCACTATCCCTGCAGGACTACTCGGTAAATAGGAGCTGACGCCTCCTTTGGAAGGAACATTGCTGAAACCTTGCGATCTAACAGTGAAAAAAGCAGAAACATTTTTGAAATTGCTTTTTATCCTTTTACAATCCTGCTCTTAACTCTTCACTCCACTGGCAGGAAATGGACATTTACAGCCACTATCTCTCAACTGTCAAACCTGACAACAGAATTAACAGCTCTGGTAATTAGCAGGAAAAGTACCTTGCAAGGCACAAGGCTCAGACTGCAAGGTGATCTACAGAATTTTTTTCCCCCAGGGTCAGGGTAGGGATAAAATCATAAAAATGGTGAATTGCTTATGATATGAAGAGAAAAGAGACAGCTGAGCCACAAATTTTAGCTCAGCAGATTGTAGTCAGATACTCTATAAAGACATCGGTTAACCTATACCTCAAAGCTCGTTAAAAATAAAGCAAGTATCTTAGAAACCCAGCAAATTAGATACACTGCAGACGGTTAACAGGAATAAAAGCGATTAAGTGGCCACTAGTCACGCTTTCAAAACCAGAGGACAATTTAGTACTCATCTGAACTGCTTCAGACACAAAACACACTCCTCCCAATAATACAGAAACGAAAAGTATGAATCTTGGGCTAAGAGGCTTGCTGACCACTTTTAAAATTACCAACACCTCACATATTGCTTGATATGAAAAGGTATTGAAAACTACCGGAGAAATAGATGTTCATACTTCCCTGCACTCGGTGTACAGTATTTGGGTGCAGAGTGATTCCAAGCAACCTGGAGCCCCATCTGTACTAACAGCACTACGGATACGTGACAAAAACAATCATAAATGTGCGATGTGTTCACTGTTACAGAAATGGTCATATTGTCTTTCTGAAGGAAAATTACTTTTTTAGCAAAGAGGACGTTTCCACAAAAAAAAAAAAAAAAAAAGCATGTTTAAGTTGGAAAGCATTCAGTTTCAGATTACCAATACCTTTTTGGAATATAAAAATTGAAAAACTTTTCAGAGAACATGCTGGTGGAGATTTTTTTTTTAAACCCAGAGTTCACTTCCCTCCCACCCCCCTCCAGGAGGAAATATAGCCTCCCAACCAGCTGTTCTCACTATTCAGAATGCATAAATATCAAAGCAAAACAGAAACATGAGCAGTATGGAAATACTCTCAAGGAATGACAGACTATCTAGTGGCTTAGTCTGCAACTATAATTGTAAGTTACAGTGAAACTCTCTTTCTAAATAGCCATAAAAAAAGATTTAAAAGGTGTAGTGACAAAACAGAAGAGTCTTGTTCATTTGCAGGCTTGAGGGCTACGCAGCACTGCACCATATCAGGAGCAGCCTAGGAAAAACTCTTTGAGGACATGCATGACATATGCAGCGACTTAGCACCAGGATTAACATGACACAGCAAAGTAGCACAACAATACAAACACCGCGAAGGAAGAACTCTGCTCATTTGTTACTAATTAGACTTTGGAAAATACTGAAAATCAATATTGGTTCAAATTTTAAACTAGTTTTCCTTTGTATTTGAAAGCATTATTTTTATGTCTATTAATAATAACCAAGATAAGCAATTCTGTGTGTTAGCAGCTACCCTAGAACATAATCAAGCAGCCATTGTCCCTTTAGTGCTTCTAATCTAAATATACAGAGAAAGCACTGGGAAAAGGAAATGTTATTATTCCCACCTTGGAGTTGAAGAATTGAGACAGATAAGAATTGAGCAATTTTCCGTCCTTAGAAGGGAAGTCTGTGTCAGAAACTGGGACAGAATGCAAATTTCTACAGCTATTCTCAAAACAGGTTTGTTGGCATAATTGTTTTTCGACTGCACAGGTTGCCAAAGAATCTTGAGGAACATTTATGGAAAATGAACCTTAAATATGTTATTCAGCTAAGAGCCCTTTCATGTTAAGAAGGTGGATGGAGAGAGATTCTGTGCAGCTGACTTCAGAAAATCATAAAGAGGAAGAAGTGACAAAAGTAAATGGAGGAGAAGAGCATATGATCCAAGCAAAATGAAATGCAGTCACATCAGACACCATAAGCACAAACTGCAGCGCATGTATGGAAGATGGTACCCAAGCATAATTGGGTGGTCCGTTAGCAAAGTATCAACTCAAGTCACTGAATTCAGCAATGTTACTGCAGCCAGTTAAAATCATTGCAACACATTGATTAACGAGGTGAGATCTAGACAGAGGGGAAAAAAATGACATACGAATGCATGGGGCTTTTGCTGATAAAGAACTCCTATAAATTCTGAGGGTCATATGCTGATACAAAGACAAATATAACAAAACCACACATGCACTGTTTGCACCCCACTGAAATCAATTGGTTTCTACCCTCTGGTGCAGATACAGTTTCAAGATCGGGTGTGCAGAAATCCAAATGTATTGAGATTTTACTGAGGAAGACAAAATTACAGGCTGACTGTGCTGCAGACCACATCCACAGTATTGATGTAGTTTGACCTTTTGTCAAAACCCTCACCAGAAAAAAAATGACACTGTGCTTGATTCCAACCTTCAGATTTGGTACAAATAAATCTATTTTGATGGAGCAATTGGGTTAAGTGTAGCACTTAAAGATGTGTCTCAAAGGATTGCGCATCCACAATTCTTTTATGTTTATGGGATACTAATAGTGGGTGGATTTACAATTAGGGTTGCATTTTCCCAAGATTTTAAACAAAACACTAATATTTATATGCAACAAGCACAGCTCCTTCTTTTGGTATGGTAATTCTGCTTTCATAAATCACCTGAGCTTCTCCCATCCTCAATATAACTTGTCCTATTTAACAACCTGGACAGAAGAGATTTAAGAGGTAACCATCACTAGTTTATATTTTTCTACTAATTTGTGAACTGCTTTTGCAAAGTAACAGCTTTTCCACTTTTAAAAGCAAGGAAGGGCTGCCTGGTTTGTGTGAAAGTCCTTATTAGCACGTGCACTTAGGTAGGGAAGCAGCAGCTCTGTATCCCACTGCCGCAACTGTAGTTAGTGCTGCAGTAACGTGGGGTAAGAGCGAGGGCTGCTCCTGCCCCACAGCCAGCCGGGAGCCCCGATGCTGCATGGCACGGAAATATGGAGATGCATCAGCCTGAGACACCTTCATACAGCAGAGGCTGGCACCAATGCCACCAAAGAGACAAAAGATGTGCTTAGAAGAGAGAGTTCTGCAAGGACGAAGAAAAATGAAGCTAAAGCAGCAACGGCTGCAGAATATCACTAGACAGACTGCTTCACTCCTCTTTAGCTATGCTTTTCCCTGGATGCTTATTATTTTTCATCCCATTAAACAAAAAGATTGAGACAAAAGGATAGCATATGCGTGTGTGTCTGTATATTTGCAGTGGCTGACTCAGATATGAGGGTGATGGGTGGCTTTGCTAGCTGCTGTGCCCTATCAGATCTTCCTTGTGTTGACTTTGCCAGCCTGACAGACTCAGCAGAGTTGCTCTCAGGATTTATCAGCACAAGCAATGTCAGAATAAGACCCTGTGCACTTCTGCTACAGCCTGTGGCGAAAACATGATTTCCTATTTGGGAGTTACTAATCTATCACACATTAATTAATCGTATAGACTGTAGATAGAGCACGGTTGAACAAACTCAGTAAAGAGAGGAATCTGAAGCCACTCCAATATCCCGAGGGCTTCTCATAGCTCTGCCCTCCATACTAGGAAATGTCATTCTCTAAAGTAGGCCTTACATCTTTAGAAGATGAGCATGGGGAAGAGCTCTCATCTGGGATATAGAGACAGTTTCAGGCAAAATAGCAAGAGTGGTTACTCTAGTTTTATGAGGGTTTCCTCATTATATTCTGCGCATTTCAAATGTGAGAGTTTGGTTTTGTAGTGATATTGCACATCATCTTTGAGCCTCCAGGGGCTGGATGTAGGATTTCAGAAATAAATATATTAGCAGGAACAATTGCCGCTTAGAAAAAAAAAAGTTATACTTTTCCTGATTGATCGCTTCTGTGTGCCACCTACAAAGGCTTGTATTTCTCTGCTCTGGAGTTTCCCAGGCTCTGAGGTACTTCAATTAATTGCCATTTATATAACCAGTGCATCCCTTTCTCAGGGACAATGAAAGCTCTGACTCAGGAGAAAGTCACCAGGTCCCTTTCATCACTTAGGAGCAGGACCAGTGACTAAAAAGCATAATATTTCATTTGGGTTTAGTCTCATCTCTGCAGCACATTGTAACAGGCAGCTCTTTTTGCTGCCTAGTTTTTGTTTGCTGACTTCAGGAGCGTACTTCAAAAGCTCCCTGTCCTCCCAGTGAAAGTGCTACGCCTGTCTTCTATCATACCCTTTGTTCTGAGGTTTAGTGCACATTCCCAAATGGAAGATGAGGAGTAGGAAAACTTATTCAGCATGACAAAACAGTCATTGTGTTAGAAAACAGTAGCATGTATCTAAGTGAAAGAAACTCCTAATAAACAGAGTAGATGTACTGAGATATGTTTTTCTCCTAACACAGTGCCCCTGCTCTAAAATAGAGAAAAGAGAAACAGAAGAGCCATATAGAAAGGAAAGACCCATCCAAGTCTGGCTTTAAGGAATCCTGTTGAACAGGGTTGAAGGTATGTGACGGGACATGTGGTTCATCTGCTGCTTGTGAACACTCTGCCCTCAGCTCTATAAACTTCATGCCCCAACTTCTTCGAGGCCAAAGGAAGACAGTAGCTAAAAGGACCTTTAAAGAAAGTGGTGGACCAAAAAATTCTGTATTTGTAAGGTGCTTTATTAAAAAAGCTTTTCCTTGGCTGATTTCTGTCTGATCCAATAAATTATTTTTGAGACATCATAGTGGTTTGTAGTAATATCTTCAGGATATATTTTTGAGTTTGAAAAGAAAAGGTTTTAATAAAAAGGCTGTAGTCTCAGGATTATTTATGTCTCCCTATGATAAAAAAAAATTTTGTATTTCTGTCTAGCAAGCTCAGTCTAGTCTTAGTGTTCTTCCTGGTGAGACTTACACAATCCTCATACCTACCTCCTAGGTCTGATTTCCTTAACAGTACTTTGGACTGGGTTTGCATCAGCTAATTAGCCATTCCAGAACAGCACAGCAAGTATCTTTCTATCCTAATCTCTTTTTGTGTAACCTGTAGTGGCATTTAGTTGGAACAGAGCTCTCCCGGCTTTCTACTCAACTTTGAAGAGCTACTCATGCTCCATGTGGCGCTTGTTTCTTAAAAGCCTAATTTACCTGGGTTCTGAGCTGCAGAGCCCTGGCAGGAGACGGGCACACACCACGTCAAGCCTCCTGAGTAAGTATAGTTAGTAACTCATAGCTGTATGTCAGATGTGAGGGGAAAGAAAAAAAAAAAAAAAACAAAACAAAAAAGTGGCATCATTTCAGGAACATTGGTGGGCCTTAGCTCTGGGGAAAGGGCAGAGGCACAGATAATCTGTTCTCTCTGCTTACGGATTGTTTTCCGACTTAAGTCATCCAGTGAGCCAAATCCACTTCTAACATGAATTAAGTAACTATTTGCACACCAGGAATAAGAGTGAAATGACAGAGCCTTTGCAGAAGTCCAAGCTAAGGCAACATGCCCATAGATACACGTACAAGCGAGAGCGCTCTGTACCAATTTTTTCTGCCAGCCTTTTCTAAGAAGGAGACCCTGTGCTCCCTGCAGCCTCGAGCAGTACCTTCAGAGCTCATACACCAAGCTGTGATTTTGTCTGATACCCCAGAAATTCCCCTTCACTAGCCAGGATCTGTTGCCTTTTTCAAATACAACAGACTGCACAAAGCAAGATACCAAATGCCTCTGCATGTCTGCATTTCCTGATTGCATTTATTTGCATTGCTACTCCAGTTAATTAGTGACAGCACTCTCTTTCGGTCTCACCTTCTGCATAGACCCTCAGTAATTCACTCTTGTCCATGAACATGCTTTACCGTTTTTCTCTTACTTCACAGCTGGCAACCTTAACTGGTCTCTTGCCTTAAAAAATCCTCTTATTTATAATCTGGTTGGCCTTAATCTACTAACTCAAGCTCACACTGAATGGTTTCTAAAAGGTAGAAAACAATTTTTAGGCTTCCACAAGGAATATGAGCCATTTTGTTCCAGTTTGTTAATTTATCTGCACCAAGACCACAGATCTCTGTGGGTCTGAGCAGGTTACAGATCCCTGGTATGCACACACATTTTTTAACCTGAAGTGTCTCCAGTTTAAAGAAATTTATCTCTCTCACTTGTTCATTTTACTACTTGACTTCAATCAAAACTATCTCCACTGAAGTCATTCTACAGATTTCATTTCTCTACTTAAACACACCATCTATCCTCACTTGTACCACCTCCCTCCTCCTACTCATTTAAATGGGCTGTTATACCAGGGTAGATTAATGTCACAGTCGTCTCCCTTGATTTAAACGGTGTTTGATTATATCTGTCAGGATATACTTCTCTCTAAGTATGTGTTCTTGCCTGATGTGTTAATCTGATGGAGTAAATGGGCCTAGAGACATGGCCTAATCATTGCACAACATTAAATAGTTAAGGCAAGGTTCAGGCCTCCAGGTACAGACTTCTTGTATTGGTAATCCCCACAGGCAGTGGAAAACATGCCAGGTTTTGATGATATAATGGCCAAAACACAAAAGGAAAGTGGCATTCTCCAAGCATGAGGTAGTCAGCAAATACCACATTTTCTACATTTTTACATCTCTTTTTTTCCCCCATTCACCCTCTTTTTTTTGAGTCAGTCTTAGAAAAAGCTGTTTTGTCTCCAGCATAATTTCAGAGCTGGGACATCAGCCATGAAAGCTGCTTTTCTTGGACCAAAGAAGGAAAATTAAATTTTTGCCCTATGGCCAGTCTCTCCCTTTGCAACACTCCCCTGGATAAGGAGAATTGGGTGGACCGTGTCACCTCCTTCACCTCCTCACCACAGATAGCTTCAAGATGAGGTGAAAAAGAAGAGTAAGACATTGGGGATGGGAAAAGACCATGGAAGCAAAACAAGGTCTCATGTTTTAGGCCAGACCTTACTGGAGAGGATCTGGGCCCTCCTTCAGGGTCGCACCTTTTTTGAGAGTGCAGTGTAGACTCTTTAAGACCTTACCAGTCTTTGACCATAATTGGATGCTGGTTTTATATCAGCTTCATCAGCGAGTTGTCCAGTCTAAAAGTACATTTCCTATGGGAAAATCTCTGAAGAGGTGGTAGAATTCTCTCATTTGCTGAAAACTCCATAAATTTGGGAGTTCATTTTAATTCCAAAATGGAAAACATAACTTCAATATTTTTTAACATTCTACTTTAGTTTTTCTTATATAATAATTGAAATAAGCTTTTGAGATGATCACTTTCAGATGAAAAAAATCACAATTAAAATATTGAAACAGACTAATGATCTTATTGAGGGGTTTCTTTGACATTTTTCTCCTACCTAGCATTTTAATCAAAGTTAAACCAAAGAAGTTTTGATCTAGTTAAAGAACGATTTTAGTAAGAAAAATTTAGAAAATTCATGGAGAAATTGTTCTGGGAACACGAGTAGGGACTTAATGTCATTAAAACCTGCAAGTTTTAAAGAAAAGCCCAAAATCAAATTAAAGCCAAAGCAACACCCACTGTACTCATTTTGGATTAGTTCTCTTGGGACAAGAGTCTTATATTTCTTATATCTTTCTCTCTCGTGATGCTCTCTGCCTATCAGAGACATACCCCTACCACAGCTCTGTTGTACACTTCCACGTCTGCTGCAGCCCTTACCTTCACATAAGAATTCTTGGGATCACTAATATTGGCCTTCGTTTTCTGCATCTCAGTCCAGGGCCAAATCCGTTGTAGAGTGCCCTACTCAAAACTGCTGTATCACAGTCAGGTTCATACTTTCTATGGAAAAAGAAGGAAATAACATGGAGAATAGACTTCTTCCCTGAAATTAATACATCAGTTAAGAATGAAACTCTCTGCCAAAAAAATCTTTCCTCGGCAACCTAGATTTGCGATAGGTCACAAACGAGGAATCAAAGGAAATGCTGAACATATAGATGATGACATGAAGGCTTCCTAATAATGCTAGAAACACTAATTTTTTTCTTAGCTGCAATTTTATGACTAAGCATAACACTTCTTATGAGTGATAGTAGAAAAGAACCATAAAGCTGACAGCATAATGTATGATTGTGGTCCAAGAGACCGGGAGATAAATGCACAAGGAGAGAAGAAAGCCAGTCTGGGGAGGAATTGTTCTGGAGCTCTGCGATAAGGGACTTGTTAAACGGTTTTGTGGCAGTTACACCCAATATCGGGTATACACACTATGGAAGTAACCATGATAACAGCTTCATATTTCTCTAGCACCTTCCTTCTAGATGGATCATTATTTATATAGCACTTGGATGTGGGCTAGATGTCCCCTATAGGAATTTACAATCTCATTTTATTCATGATGTTCAGTTATTGTAGTGAAAAGAGCCATTTGTATCTAGAGACAGACAAGCAGTTAGAGTAGCAAACAATGGGGAAACACAGTGCAAGAAAAAGAAGCCAAAAATCAGGATCCTGGAAGGTTTATTCACTGAGAAGTCTGGAATTACTTTCTCCAGCTACAAAGAACAGTTACTTTGGAGTGAGAGTATACCACATTGCAATTGATATCAGTACAGATCCTTCCTACGCACACTCGTTATGTTCATACTCATTCCTCATATTCATACGCATTGGATCAAGCCTGATCCAGGGCACAGCAACTTTCACCGCAATGCAGGACTGTGGTTATCTATACACCAAATCAAAGGATACCGACAACATCGGACCACAGAACACTTCATCCCCAGTCCAACCCTGGAGAATAAGACAGTTCAGCAGAAGTGGGAGAATGGGTGGACCTGTTGTGGAGTCCATACTGCAGCTGAGTAAACGCCATCAAGGAGTCAAGATGCACTGATCACAGGAAAGGAGGTAGCCCAAGCCACAGCTGGCCAGTTCTGCCACCTGTCTGTAGCCCCCTGGGCTGCGCCCAGGCCCCTTGGCAGCCGACGTGTGAGAAGAGTGCGCAGATCCCAGGGGAGAGCCCAACAACAAACTTCCTTCTCCACAATCATTCATGAATTATACAAGGGAAGAGAAAGAAGTGATATTGCACCTAACATGCAACGCTGCTATTCCCAGCCCTTAACCTCTTGTTTTATGTTTCATTACCCACAATATCAAGGCTTCCCAAAGCCACCTGCAACAGAGTACAAGTAAAATGTTTTCTCTTCTCTGTCTCCTGAAATGAGTTACTTTTCCAACCTAAAAGGTTTATTGATGGTATAAGCATGAGAGAAAGAGCTACTCCTAATTACATCCCTATAAGCAAAGGAGGTTTGGGGCAAGCAGGAAAAACATATGGAATTAGAAGGCCTATAAAGAAGGTTTGGGAAGTCTCCTCTCTACTAAGAGAAGCTTAATGGTAATAAGAAAAGAATTGAGAGAAAAAATCCTCTAGCAACAGGAGTAGCAGTGATTCACCACTCATTCTGCATGTATTAGATTTGATGGTATGCAAGAGACCACCCATCCATCAACTCTTTTTCATCATCATCAGTCTGTCATGGTAATGGGATAGTGGTATTTGCAAGGCTGATATACAGTAATGATTTCTGGTTAACGAATCAGACTTAGCATTAATTACTTTCTGTTATCCTCACAGAATGCTACTGCAAAGATATTTTCTTATCCCTCCTGTCAAATCACCATCCTACTCCCTTCAACCCTTAGTCCTGGCTAGGCAGCTAACCAGACAGGCCCCTGTATAGCCAGCGCTACATCATTAATGCACACAAATAATGAGCTACTCACAGGCGCAGTATTGCTTATGAACATGGCCTATACCTATTTTGACAAAATCCACAAAGAAAAAAAGAGATTGTAGTTACTATGCAGATAAAAAATATTTTTCAACTAAAATGAGATTGCATGACTTCAATCACGTAAGCCAAAATACTTTTTCCTGAACTATGTTCTAATGTTGTTCTTTACGCAAGTATTGATTGTGTACACAAGATAACAAATGTTGGGAGAAAGTTTTTAGAATTGTTCATCTAGAATGAAAGGTGGATCTCTCCTAATCAAAATAACTGTGCATAGAGAAACAAACAAAAAGAAAACAAACCCAGCCATTATCCACACTCGGCTCCGTGAACAAAGTGTTAGGCTGAGCCAAGTGCTGGTATCAATTTTCTTTGCTTAATGAAAAGGTTTTCCGAGATGTAGTCCTTTCTGCTTCACTGTGGATTGACAATACATTCTGACCTAATGGATGCTGATTACTGTTTCCATTATGCAAGGCTGACAGAAGCAATATTTCTTCGAACGACAACCTGTTGTTGAGCACAGAGCTATTGTAGTGCGACTCTGTGCTACAAAGGCCTTTTCATATCACATGTTCCTCATCTGCTTTGAACCACCAGACATCCTCTAACACGGCGATAGGAAGACCTGTGAGGCTGTCCTGCTATCACAGCTGGGATATCATCACTCAAGAGAGAAAAGCAGAACCATCTGGAAGTCTTGGTTCAACATGAAAACCAGATGAGACACATACTACACTTCAATTCTCTAAATTCAAAGACAAAAATGAAGTAAGCATCACAAGTGAGAGATTAACTGGGTAGGAAGTCCTTAGCTCCTCCTGATCTCCCCAAGGCTTCAACCGAGCACTACCAGAACTGGTACAAGAAACCACATCCTTCTTGCAAAACAGAAAAGAAAAATTTAAGCAGTATTTCTGTCTTGTATCTACCCAACAGCTATTTCTATTTGGAGGATTTGGGAATTTACCAAAGCAGGGGCAGAGCCTGGGCCACTCGAGCCAGGCCTGTCCTCAGAGGCATTAAATACAGCCCTGCCACCGGCTCCTCTCAAAGCAACTTATATACTCGGTGCTTTGTTTGCATTTGTTGATCATGTACATCAGTGACCTTTTCACCATTTACATTTCATAGCCTAACAGCTAAGACCAATTCTTCCAAGCTCCGACAGCACACTAGACGCTCATTTTGCTAGGTGCACTACGGGCTGCATCTCCCAAGGTGAGCTTCAGATGTCCCTCCCCACCACAACAAATTAGCCTGGTCAATGCAGGGTGCAGTTAATCTCACAAGACCGTGTGACGTAGGAAACCAACAGGCTGGCGTCTGACATGCTGTGCCATTGCCAAGTGTTAAATAGCAATGTGTCCTGGGCACCAGGAGAAGTGAGAAATGAGGAAGAAGTGAATAGTCAGTGCTAAAATTACAAGCATGTGGAATGGCTTTGAAGGAAAATTAAAGGTGGAAAGCTCGGTACGAGAGACAGAAGAAAGCGTATTCAACTGGGGAGTGGAGTGTCTGAGCTGTCACTGCAGGAGCTGCTCTGAGGCTACTCAGTGCTTTACCTCCGTATTGGTTTCAGCATCACTGTGCCGGGCAGCCATTTCAGGAGAGACCCTTTCTTTGCCTGTGTGATCAGTGTCACTACAATTTGTGGGAACCCTCAATGTCCTCTAAATTAGATGCATCCTTACTAAACCAGCTGTGAAACATGCTTGTGCCTGCAGAGCCTCAGGAAAAAGAAAAAAACCCCACCAAAATGAAAAGAAGCCTTTTCAAAAGAATATTAAAGGAGAACTACCATGGTTTTCACATGCTGGGTGGGGAGGCCTGAGTCAGCGCAAGGAAGTGGTCGTCTCTCTACACCACCTCAAACCGCTCTCAGCTGTACTGAGCCTCTGAGCAAATCTTATCCCAGAGAGAACAAACTAACGCTAAAATATCTTCCCGAGTTTTTGGTGCATGCATTTGCTCCCTGTTTGGCTTATATTCACTCTAGCTATCTGCTATCAGAAAAATGTCGGAGCAAGTGGCAAGGCACAGCCGGCGCTGGAGTGTGTTGCCTGGACGCCGTTCCTGCATGCCAGGCAGCAGACCCCTCACCCATCGGTCACCAGCTCTCTCCAGTCTCTGCTGACCCTGACAAGAGCAAAACTTCTGTGATTGCTTGGAGGATTTCTCCCTGAACTTCTATCGTGTCCAGCTCTTCACCTGCCAAATGGTGGGTTGCTTGGTGACTGGGACTTTTTTTTAAGCTGCACCGAGAGCAAAACCATTTGTTGCTTTTAAAATAACAACTAGAAGGACAGGAAAAAAACCCCAAAATATTGATGGATGTGATTATTCTGCAGGAACCTAATTGCTGGCATGGTGCCACCAAAGGCACAGCAGCTGAAGGTAGGACAGAGACATGCAAAAAGCCACACATCAATCAATTGCCAGCAAAAAGTCTTACTTGTGCACCCGTGTTTTTTATTTTTCTGGGGGCCAAAGGGGACATAGGATTCTAGGCACCATGAACTACACGAGGTTGATATTGCAGGTAATCCACTTCTATGCTAGTGAAAACTGCTGTCCTAAACCTGCCCAACACAAGCGACTCGTGCTTTTTTACAACTCCACACAGCAAACATCTACAGAGAGGACAGTACTCAGCCTGCGTCACTCTGTGTGAAATATTCGCATTGCCCCACTTCCCTCTCAGCTTCCTCTGAAGACACCCGGTGCATCTTCTTTGCTGGCCACTTGGCATCTCCACTGGGTATCTGCAGCCAGGCAGTGTGACTCCTGCCCAGGGCCCAGCACCCAGCTCTGGCACTCAGGGGTCAGCCTTTGCTTGTCAGTCAAGCCTGAGGTGGAGGGGTTTGCCTAAATGGTACCATACCAGTCTCCTGAGGAGCCACTTAATGGCACTGATGATCAACGGGACAATGTCCAGTCTATGGAGGTTCCCTACTTAAACTACAAAAAGGTAGAAAAGGAAAAAGATGAAGTGACCTCTTTAAAATCAAGCAGAGGCACAAGTAAAACCACAACTCTCTCAAGCTCTGTGCCACAGATTTATTCTTGGAGCCACAGACCACAGCACAAAGAAGTTGCTTGACTTCAAAAGCCTGTGTGGGTGAATGAGAGCAGCAACTCTTTCTAGTTCCCTTTTGCTATGCAGGATAATCCTGGTATATCTCACACATCCTTGACGTATCCTGTCACTTGGCTGGCTTTCCTGCATAGGATACTTCTGATTATCTGTTTACCTTACCTGATGTGCAGGAAAAATAGTTTGGGTTGTGAATTATTCAGAGTGCTGTACATGGTGAATATGAATTTTGTTTGCTATTCTTGAGCTACTGAAATCCTACATCAATGCTGTGTAGGAAACAGCTATGGACCCATGCCTAGTGGATAACTATGCCTTGCCATCACTTTGCAAAACTGTACACTCTTCTAAAACTGATTGATTGTGGCTCATGTAATGTGGATGTCTTTGCCAATGGAAACTGTGCTCACAAAACAATTCCATAAGACATGCAGCCACATTGGCATTTGCATATTTGTATGCTTCATTTAAAAGGGTCTGCTATGTATTGTGGCTTATTTTCCAAGCAAGGGTAAGTCATATTTTCCTAGCTCTTCAATTTGTAGCAACTTCACTCTCCTTCAATTCCCTCCAGTTTGCTGCTGCAATACTCTTCCATTTAGATGAACAAGTAAGTCGCAGAGCCCCTTGGAAACTGTTACCACAGGTATTCAGGAAATAGCTGGCAAGAAGAATGCTGCGGTTCATATTCCCCCAGGGCAAGCACAAGGTTGGCACAGTGCAAAACCAAGCCAAAAAATTAATAAATACAGATGAAAAGAAAATTCAGCATAATCCTTTTCCAAAGCCGATCCTTAGTGAATCTCTCAGATGACAGGCTGAGTACATGCCTGGCTTTCGATTGACATTATGATGGCTGATAAGACTTTGGCAAATGAGCAGCAGGGAATGATCAAGCGAAACAGCTTTTGCCTCCTTAGCTGTGCCTGAAATAGACCTCCAGTTGCATCTCACATAACCTTAGCAGGAAACTTCACCGCCTGAAAGCGGCACTGCGGCAACCTCAGAAACAGAGCTGGGGAGACCACTGTATCAACAGAGAATACTGGTTCACTGAAACAAAAACGCTTTGCTGAAAGATGTTGACTACAGTAACAAGGCAAATCAGGAAAGTGTATAGCAGAAACAGTGAGCATCTTGTCTGTTAGACGCCAGCAACCCACCTGCCAGGTTGACTGCCCACCAATGTGGGACACCTACCTTCCAAAATCCTATTTTCTTTCATATCTTTGCAAATTAGGCTGTAGCTCCCAAATACTGAACACTGCCTGGTCTCTGGTTAGGCAGAGGAGTTTTCCCCAACACTTCATAGCAGTCTGTTTTCTGAATTTTTTTTCTACGTGCTGGTTTCAAACAGGTATATCAGCTTCTAGCCAGGTTTATTTCTAACAATAACAGCCAGATCCTCATTTGTTGTAGATGTCTATATGTCCATAGAAAATAAGGTTAACACCCGACTAAAGGTGTACCAGGTTGGGTTTTAGGGAGCAGTGTGATCTGACTTCCACTTCAGCTCAAGCTGGGCCAGGATTTGGGGATCTTGGGGTAGAAACTATACATTCAAATTTCCTTCAATATGGTGCTTGACTTTTAATCATAGCCTTCTGTGAAAATCCAAGCACTCTCAGATTGCATGATTACTTTAAATATCTACTGCTTATCATCTCCTCTTTTGGGTCTGTGTAGAAACATTTCTAATGATGCTACCCTAAAAGCAAGTTAGTACAAACCTATACAAGCCTATTAGCCTCTAAGTGGTCACGCTGACTTAAATGGAAAGACTCCAGCTGACTTCATGGGAAGCTGAATCAGGTCAGTAACGAAGGTTGCAAATTCAGGTTTGGTTCAGTCACACAGAAGTTCAGAGACTTGTCTAGATCTGTTGAATATGTGAAATCATCAAGACTTTTGCACTTTGCAAGCGCAAATGCTACCATAAGAGTCTTGAAAATGAGGATACTGCAAGACTAAGCCTTCGCACAGCACTGCCACTACACTGAGAATTGAAAGAAGAAAGGCGAAAAAGGGGGCATTTGGTATAGAAGTGAATACAATCTCAAAGGGGGATTTTTTTTTTTTCCTTCCTGGATGCTCATCTTTCTTTCGCCTCCTTTATGGCATTGGCTCTTTTCATCTGGAAAAACAGTATGCTCCTCACTGCTTTCTCAGGTGATAGCCTTGGTCCAAATTACGATCTTAACCACATATATTATTAGTTACATGTCTATTGCGATCAGTTCCTCTCCTCAACAAAAGGCTTTTGCTCCCTTATTAACAATATTTCATCGCTGCATGGATAAATGTAGAATGACAGAGACATATGAAATAATGAACGATGCAATGAAAGCCCCTTGGATTTTCCTATTCTACCCATAGTACAGGACAAGAATAAGGAGAAATTTCATGAAATTAGAAAGGCTGCAAAGACTGATACAGATTAAAGGAAAGACTTTTCCTCTTCGAACATAGTTTATAACCAGCCTGTGAAATTAACTGCTGCCTACTCAGAGCTGGGGACGAACGAGATCATATTTTCTGTGTCCTTTTTTTATGCGGGATCTAGTGATATTCATATCCTCAAAGCACATTCTGAAATAAAGTAATAAGGGAACATCTTAGTTAAAAGAAAAGATGAAACAGGAGGTATTAGGCTGCACAAGGCCCTTCAGGGAGCTGTTGGTTGTTGTCTGGCTGGATTAGCCTTAACCACGCTCTTAAGAGAATAAGATGCTTGAAAAGCAGATGGGGGCAAGAAAGCTAATGAAGAAAAGAGAGAGGCCAAGAAAGGAAGGGTGAGATGGACAGTCAACAAGCTGAAGACCTTCAGAAGTCTGGGTGGACTTTTGGAGTAGGATGGGCAGTTCTTTGGGGCAAGTCAGCAATGCCTTGCTGAACTGGGGCACATCAGGAACAACGGGCACAGGGGGCATTGAGCTGGCACCGCCTGCCCCAGCCTGGGGTGATAGGGGCAGGGAAGCCAGGTGCTGAGCCCCTACCTGCCAGGACACAAAAGCCAGGTGACTCTAGAAGCAGGGCAGTTGTTTGCACAGTGCACAGCCTAAGCTCCGCACTGCTCTGTGGGTTGCAGTTTGGCATACAAACTCATCACTGCAGCCTTTATTACTCAGGAAACTGCACTGTGCTAAATTTCATGGTGTCAAGCATCTTTAAGTAAGAAAATCAAAGGTGGTCTAATCCTCTCTGATAGTAAACGCAACAGTAAAGTTATGTTCAGTTCCTCTTGTAAGCTTGTTTCTGTGCCTATAAATCCCTGATGCTAACTTTTGATTTCTCTGGAGCTACTCCAGACAGCACTGCTGGTCACAGTCCTCTTCCTCCACTGGCATGAGCAGCTATCCTGCCTGGTCTGTTTGCAGAAATGGCAGTGGGACACTACAGAGACCATGCTGGACTTCCCCACCAGCTCCTTTTTGTAAGATGAAAATCACATGGTATATTACTCAAAGATTCAAAAGCTCATTGCAGTAGCTTAAGATCTACTGGCAAAATTAAAAGTGATAAGGGATGTTAATCTTCATGCTCCAGGGTATAAACTAATTACCATCTGGAGTCAGAAGGAAGCTTTCCTCTTTATACTGATACAGCCTTTTACTGTTGCCTGGGAAAATGATGAGTTTGGAAGAGGTTGTTCCTCTCTGATGCATTGACCTTTGTCAAAGACGGGATTCTCAGCTAGTGGATCAATGGTCTATTTTAGGATGACATTCCTGTGTTGATAGATCACCCTCCATTCAAATACATCCATTTGATTTAACATCCATTAGGAAGGTAATACCCCAGAGCCTTGTATTTGTCAAACTGTTTGTTTACCCTTTTTACTCCAGAGATTAGTGCAATCTTACATGCAAAGTGCAAGTGAACACATTCATTGCTCCATAACTCGCCTTTCATCTAAAAGGTTAGTGTTCCCACCATGCCTTTTGGAGGCAGCAGTTATGGTGACACTAGTACAGACCTAAGCCTTTTATCAATGAGCAGCGTGGCAGGTCTATTTGTTTGAGCCCTTGCTGACACCCACAGTCTCTGTAATTCAGTCTGACAGATTGAGGCCATGTTCCAGATCTCACAAAAGAAGGAGAGGCGGGTATTGATTTTTCTGTTATTGTTGGTGATTTGCTGCTTCATTCCTTTAACAAATGTTAAAAAAAAAAAAAAAAAATAGTAAACAGGAAGGTCACAGCTGCAGGTTGGCAGAGCACACAGTGCTGTTTCCCCTGTTATTCTTTTCTGTCTCTATCTTTCTGATTCAATGGGCATGTTCCACAGACCTTGAGCAACAACACTGGATAAATATGAAAAAATAGCCATGATGCTGCTAACAACCCAGAGGGACCGCAAGAGAAATCTGGTTCCAAGTATCTTTCACACTGCAACTTCGAGTAATGCTCCTGAACCACAATTCAGAGTAATAGCAGTATTTATAGCTTCTCCTGCACTACCTCTGGCATGAAGATAACCTTCATGTTCATATGGAAACCAGGCCCCTCAGCATACTATGCTCAAGTTTAACTCTAACCCACCTCAGGTGTCAAGTCATTTGTCAAGCCCAGACCCAGTGCAGGTCCTACCACAGATGTGCTGAATGCTGCTGGCCACATCCCCTCACTTCCCCAGGTACCACATGGACACCTCGGATCAGGTATATACCTGCCCTGTGCATCTGTTGCATTTGTTTGGCAAGATGTAAATCTTGTAGCACCTTAGTTCTGATGTACAGAGATGCTAAGGTATCAATCTCCCACTAAAACCAACAGAACTTACCTAGATCCCTTCCCTAATCTACTATATCGGTTCCTCTGCTTTTGGGAGCTTTCTAATCTCCAAGCGTACTAAAGTAAACAAAAGAGAAACCTTTACGGGTCTGTTGCTTCTATTATACAACATCTCAAAATACTCAGGATTTCCCTTTTTACAGCTGATTCCGGACAGAAGATGTGCAGATTCAGGTCTTGACTCCTGGACAGAGCATGCTTTCATGTGTGGAATTAAGCCATTTATAGTAATTCTCAGATAAATTCAGAATCTATTATCAGTGTCTTTAGATTCCTCTTAGAAAATGCTGAACACTGCCTTGTGTTTTTTTTTTTAAAAAAAAAAAAAAAAGCAGTTGCTCAGGTTTGGGTTTTTTTGTTTCTTGGGGGAGTGGGGTGGAAGGGAGAAGCTGGACTGCTCCCACATATCCTTGGCAGAGCAATAGAAACAAAACATTGAGCACTTTAATGCTATGCTGATGCCTCTAATGTAAGTACAAAATATATAAGGGATTTTTTAGCAGCCTTTCAGACTTTAAGAGAGATAAGCAATATCTTCATACTGTGAACGGAGCCATTTTCACTATCACAGGGCTTTTGACTGCTTCCTACGCAGTTCGTCATGCTGAATACCACTAATACTGTCTGAATACTGATATTGTTCATGACTTTTTGTTATGTTTCATGTAAAGATTTTATGTATTTAATTTAGCAAAGGCATTGATAAACACATATAAATCTTTGGAGACGCTACTGATAAAAAACTCCTTTCATATCACACTGATGTCTGTGCTATGTTAGGCTTCAATAATATTTACATTTCATCCTTTTTATGAGCTCAGTGGCATTGCAGTGATTGTTCTTAAAGATGATTGAAACACTGGGAACACTGACATAAATCTGGAGTAACCTTGTTGCTTCTGGTGGAGATACTTGTGCATTATTGGGCGTGCTATTCGGCCCAGGGATGGTGTCATACCTGCAGTTACCAGTAAGGAGAAATACAGTTACTTAGCTTGCTACAAGTCTTCGTCCTTTCTCTTCGAAATCCTTGGCTTGTTTGCCAAAACAAGTATTTTCTCTTCTCCACCCATGATGCCAGTGGTGTGCAATACCTTCTTCTGTTACTGGCTCACGAGGAGGATTTTCTGCTCTCCCAGAGAATGGGCCAGCAAAGAAGAAACCTACTCCCTGCAGTGGTCACTGGTCAGATAGAGGGAAGCAGGACCACCAAAATCAGCAGAAATCTTTATTTCTCTTGCTCCTGGCATTGCTGGCTTGCACTTCATCCAATGCAGCCTTGCTCCCTCAGCTGGCTTTAAGAGTATAAGGGCATGTCCCTTAATGGCCATTCTCCAACAGGGAGTTTGCAGCATGGGCTACACAGGGCAGCTGCAGGCTGAACAAACATCTGCTTCAGCTAGCAAACACTGAGCTACCAGTGTAGCCAGTTTTGCTTTTACCAGTTATAGCCCTATCTATTCTACTGCCTTCTTCAATTTTTACTTTTTTTTTTTTCTTTTTTTTTTAAAAAAAACACTTAAAAATAGATGTGATGCTTTCAGGGAGGTAAATCACTGCTTGCTCTGTCTCTCAGGATCTGATCTGTGCTCCCAGGCAGGACAGACTCCTCTTTGAAAGGTGTGAGGTTTAATTTCCATGGTGCCACTGCATTTCTGTTTTACACACCCTGGCCTGGAGATGGTAACAGCAATGGGGGCACACCACTTCGCACCTTAGGGATGCTGGCTTATATCTCACAGGGATGCTGACATGTCAATGGATGCAGCTTATTAGCAGTCCTGCAGCCCCACTGAAAGGGAAGGTGTGACTTTTCACTGTTTCTATTAGCACCGTGCCAAGAGGTCACAGCAAAGGCTGAAGGGAGTAGGATCACAGCGTAGGTGTAAGCACAAGCAGGTAGTCCCAGCACAAATGTCTTTAGCCAAAATATCAAAGCAGAGAGAGGTGGGAGTAAAAATGAAGGCAGATAGAGGTGAAGTGATTGGCCCAAGGTCAAAGAAAAGCCCTTTGCCAGAGCTGGAAACACAGCTCTCATGAGTCCATCTACAGAGCTCTGCTGATCCTCCGAGCAGCTTTCCCATAAGTGGAATACATGCCTATTTTGACAGCATTTTATTGGTATACAACTATAATTGTGAACGTGTCATGGTAAATTGCTGTGTGAAACTTGGTCCTATTTGGAATATTACTTCTTCACAATACGCAAGAAGTCTAGTAGGAATGCCTTACAAACGTTATTCATGTTACACCTCAGGGGCAAGATAAATAATACATAAACTGAACGAACACCCAGGCACATTAATGGGAAAGGCTATGCAACTTCAACTACCCTATGAACTTCTCCATTTTCATCACAGAAATTGTTTCTGTCGATATTTTGATTTAAATTGGGCTGAAAGGAAGGAAGGAGGAAAGTTTAATCAGAAGGTTGTCAACAAACTGTGCTCACTTAAGAATTAGTGGACAGTGCCACTACTCGCAGTTTCATATACTATATATCTTTCCTATGGATAAATTGTTCTGGGGGCTATTGGCGGGGGGGGAAGAGAGGGTGAGGTAGAGTGGGGGGCTGGGTGGGAATAAAAAAAACAAAAAAATTTTACTTTGTTTTGGAAAAAAGTGGATTGGAATTTTTTTGTTGCTGGTATATTTTTTGCAAGAAGTAAAAACCTTAAACTGGTACAAAATAGTATTTACTTAGCATTGCTCCTAATTATCGTGCAATTTTCCTCAGTGTTGGGAGACTTATGGTTAACTGTTAGAAAAAGTTATGCTAACTGAAATAAGGAAAACTACGGTAACACCTTCTGCTGTAATAGATGCAAATCACTGCCACCTTATCAATTAAGCAGCTGAAGAGCTGTCAGCTTTGCCTTTTGGCTTCACTATCCTCAGCAGTCCCCACTCTCTCTCCCGACATGATTCCTTTTTATTTTCAGCCCTCGATTTACATCATGAGCTCTGCGGAGCAAGGACTTGTCTCTTTGTTTAGCTCCTGTAACATCTCTTATTCCTAATGCATGCAATTAACAGTGACACCATAGCAATGCTTGGTGGCAAAGTAAACATTTACCATTACCTTCACAGTCTGCTGAGGTTTAAGAGTTTGAATTAGAAGAGACCGTTGTGTCACCTAGCAGTCAAAGGCTAACTTTAGCCCAATAGGCTCATATCCACCCTCCAGAAAAGCTTCTTTTCCCATCAGGCGCAGGAGAGCAGCAGTCCTACTTCACAATGTCCTTTCCTCTCTTTAACCCAGATACCCCTGTATCAAGCTCAACAGCCTGTGATCTGTGGTGTTCATTGATAGCCCATTTTTATGATGGATAAAAACCACTGATCCTTCACTGCGGTGCTTCCTGAATCTTGCCTTTATCTTTCTAGTGTTGGCAAAATCTTATCTTTCAGCAGAAGAATCCAGCCAGGGATGGAAGAAAATACTGTTCATCTTGGTTTAGTATAAATTTGACGACCTAAGGAGAGCTTTCCTCCCCAGAGGAGAGTATTAACTCCTGTGAAGACACAAGAAGGGATGCAGAAAGGCAGGGAGAGGTTGGCCAGGTAACACAAAGCAAGGAAATTCTACTTGCATATCATCACTACTTTCTCCCTGCCCACATTGATTGACCCAATAACAGCATCGTTTACAAAAGAGACGAGCCTAGTCCAGGAGCAATAGCAGCTGCTTGGCAGCTTGGTAAAAGGGATGTTAGGCTAGGTTTCAGTAAACTTTTTTCCTGCACTCACAGTTATTGCTGGCAAGGCCAGCAGAAGCCCCAGGAACTTGGAGAAGTTTAGAGGCAGAAGATGGCAGAAAGATTCATGTCTGAAACAGTCATACACTTCATCGTACAGTGATATACAGAAGACTGCACAGGTTCTTTTCATCAAAAATTAGGAGTTTTGTTTGGTTTTGTGTTGTTGTTGGTTTTTTAAATAAAACACTAATTCAAGATCAATAGTAAATACCTGCAGTGCTACAAGTGGCAGGAAAGAGGGAGAAAGCTGGCCCAGAATACAAAAAGCATTAGAACAGGAAGCAAATTAAGAAGTGCTTATAAATTGATGGTTTTAAAGCCTGGGGAACAGTAAATGAGGAACACTCCAGTCAGTTATAGAAAGACTTAGATCATTTAGAAGCTAATGGCAAAGACAGTTTGAAGCTGACAAACAGAATAACAAGGACTTTTAAATATCTTATACTCTCTGTGAATCTTAAAATGCACAGATTAAAAAAGGAACTCCAAAAAGACAATCTAAGGGTTGTTTTGGTTTTTCTGTTCCGGAAATGGAGAGCAAAATGCAAAGTCTTTCCCGGGAACAAGTGTGTTAAGTAAATGCCCTTATACCAGGAAGAAATTTAGCCAAAATAGTAAAATTGTTTAGTAGATAGCAAAATCTAAGGAGAAGAACAAGACTAATTTAGAGGAAAATAATTTGAAATCAACAGAAGTTGGCATCTTGGCTAGTTATGTATTATTGAAAATTATAATACACATCTAAATTCCTTTGGAGATCTGGCCTTCAAGCAATTAGAAGTCAGGTTTCATTTAGAAGTCAACATACTTAAGAGTTCACTTGCTGAAATCATCCTTTACAGTGAGACTAAGGCTCCTGAGTCACTTTAATACTTTGGAAAATATCACTTTGGGCCCAAACGCAATACCATACCGAGTCCATACCAATCACACCCTCCAGTTCATTCTGCCAGGCCACACTTCAAATTCAAACATATTCTATACGAACATTTAGAGCATAACTTTCAAAGCTTACAAGACCCTACTGCTCATAAGAGAGCAAAGCAGATCTACCGTTACCTGTCTGCTGTTTAATTAGGTGATCTAATCTTTTGCTCATTTCCTAAAATCATGTTTGTTCCAAAATGAGACAGCTGACTCCCAGTAGCTCCCAGCAGATCCTTGCTATTACATGGCTCTTCCAAGAACATAAAGACCAGAGTCTCTTTCTCCACAGTGGAACTATTCAACAAAAATTAAAAGGTACCATTTTCACAGGATCTTTTGCACTGTGAAGTCCTACTCTGGAGCCAGCTGACACCTCTTCAAGCTGAGCAGCCTACTCCTACATTGCAGATAGGCGTTCAGTGACATCTCTGGACATTTCCAATGCTTCATTAAAGCACTAAACTGCGAATGCCATGTTTCTAGTCTCACAGCCCTTGCTGGCCTCTAAGCTGTAGAAAACCCAGCAGTTCAATACAGCTAAAACAATGGTTGGTTACCATATGTTAAATAATATTGATGAAAACTTTACTGAGCTCCTACAGCATAATGTACAAATTACTTGGCCAACAAACATCATTAAGCTTTGCTTAATAATCTTGTAGCATTTGGCAAACATACTGTTCAATAAGTGCCTTATTAAATTTAATTTTAAGTCTTTCTTTGAGATATGTAATTCTAAGGGTAAGCATGTATTTTATTATAAGATATGAAAAAACCCCAATCAAACAGAATAAGTGATTAGAAGACCTCAGAAGCTTAAAAAAAAAAAGTGAAGAAAAAAGTCAAGCAGACCTACTTGAACACTCCAGAAAATGGTGCTGAAAAATCATCTGGATATGGAGTTTACAGCCATTTTAAGGAGTAGGCTGTTTCAGGATGTCATCTGTAGGTGTTTAATGACCAGCAGGTCTGTGCTGCAACGGGAAAACACAAATACCTGCAAATGACAAACATGAAACAAAGCTCCTATCAGTAAGAGACAGGGCAATTTTTGGAGGATTTCACACTCCTCTAGATATAGCCTTGCAGATACTGAAGGGACAAAGGGAAAAGCCTGTGTTCAAGTCATTAAGGTAGCTATTTTCCATCTGCTGGTCAGCTTGACTTGATTATGTGAATGAGAAAACTTGAACTGGAAGAAGGATAATTGAGTAAGCCACTTTGTATTCAGGACAAACTGATGAAGAAGGGTTGTAGTAATGGATGTAACAATGACTGACCAAGCCATAGCATGACAGATCAAAAATAAGAGGAAAATAGTCTATAATTATTAGAAGCAGAAAATGTAATTCTTACTGAGGCTTCAAAATTCACCAAAGGACTGAAATAAATACACAAATAATGTATTGTTCCAATTTAAAAGCAAGAGAAAAGATTAAAAGTTAAAGCCAAATATTGAAATGGATAGAGAGAATAAGTAGATTTTTATAGTTGTGTTCAAGAACGGAGAATTATACTAAAAATACAAGAAGATTAAAATAGGCTAAGTATGTAACTGCTGCCGTAACATCACAGTTAGAAACCTCATTGAATTCAACAGTTAAAAAATTTTAAAAAAGAAATTTAAAAAGAGAGAGTATGTGTCCCAGGACTGTTGTATCATGTTCTCAGGTGCTTCATACTGGCCTTAATACCACTCATTTTCTCTAACCAGTCAGCTCCTCTCACCATATACAAGGACAGGTACAACACAGAGCATCCTAAATGCTTTGTGTATCTTTTTGCCACTGAAATGCAGTCACTTCGCAGAAAGTGACAATGCAACGCGAAGATCTTATGCTCAAAGGAGCATGCCAGAAAACCAACATCTTTTCCATAAGGAGAACTCAAGAAGAAAATCCTCTTTTATATTTTTTAAATGGGAAAAAACAATTTTTTTTTTCCCCCACCAGGAGACTGAAGCTGTTTTGAAACTTTTCAACATTTAGGTATTAGCCAAAACATTTTGACCAGTTCTACTGTAGCAGAAACACAGAAATGAAAATTGAGACAAAGATATCAACTGGTGGCCCAGACTGCCATGGGTATTAGACCCCTAACCCAGGATCCAACGTTACCACATGAAAAATATTATTTGTTAAGAAACATCCACACAAAGGACTTTCATTTGTGATATCTTATCCAGATAACCCACACCTGGCAGCCTTACAATACTTCAATTTATAAGCCTCAGAAAGCCGAAGGAATGCCTTTTAAATATATCTGAAGTGGTGTAAGTCTGTGTGAAATCAATAGGCAGCATTCATTTAGCAGGAGGTTGAACTCACACCAATTCTGACTGAACTGGAAGGTCAAATAAACAGATATTTCAAGATTAAAGGTTTGGGAAAATTAATTGACCTTTCATATGCTTCTCTAAAATTACATCTTTAGTTCTGGGAGCCAATAACAGGAGCTGGAGCTCTACAGTGACGAGATCACATTGGTGACATGTGAAGTCACTGTCCATAGCTTTAATTTAAGGAATGATGCCATTGATGGCTAAGCACAGATGTAACAGGCTCTGCAGTTTTCCCACAGTCCTTCATGTTTTCCAGCCAGTGTAACGGCTTTTGGAGGAAAGAAAGGAAGGCACTATGTCCTGCATTGAATTTGCAAGCTGTGGGTCTATACCTCTGTGCATGAAACCAAGTTTCATACCTCTGCTGCATCAGTGAGGAAAAGTCCCGGGCATCTGAACCCATCATTTATGCCGGAGGAGAAGCAAAGGCATTGGGCCCGTCCCTCGCTTAGCACACTGTCCCTCTTACCCCCCGGTCTCCCCTACCTACTTCCAGACAACAGCATTCAGCATTATTGGCTCTGCTGTGAAGCTATCTCTGAGTGAAGGCACTTTTCAGGGTAGCAAACATTTTTCCTCTCCATTTAATACCTTCTCACCATCAACCATAAATAAGTGACCATCATTAACAAAGCTCTGGCTGCTGCTACATTTTCATTTTGCATTACTACATGCACGTGGGAGGGGGCAGTCCTTGCCCAAAAGGGTTGACCATCTAAATAACAAGGAATGGGGATGAAAAAGCATAAATATCCTGCACCTCACCCTTGGCGATGGGCCCACACAGAGATCAAACATGTCTGTGGAAGCCACAGCTGGTCTCCTAGTCCCTGATGTGCACCTCCCTCTCAGCACAGAGGGAAAAAGGTGACCTCTCTTCAAAGAATCATCATCCCCAATTATGATAACTGGAAATTCCTCAGCAAAGAGGCAGTTTTTGAAGCTGGGCCAGGTATGGAGGACAAAAGGAAACCGGCGTACACAGTAACTGTTCCCAGAACATTGCTTCAAAGTTTCTCTGAATGATCCAATTTTTATGCTATTTATCTGTGCAAGAAGGAAAATACAGCTCACCTGAGTAGATTATAGTGTTGCTGATGGATTAAGACTTAAAGCAAGTCTTGTCATCTTTTATTAGGCATAACATTAGAACACAGTGTTAAGGCATAAACTGCATCATTGCCAGGTAACATCAGATTTTTCAATTATTATTATTCCAGTCATCATCGTGCTGGAACATGCAGAGATTTAAAAGTCAAATACCATAATTATACCCACAGGAAGAGTGTGTGGAGGGGAGTCCTTGCTGGGTTCATAGGTACACGCTCTTGGCAGGTTTGGTTTCTACATGGTAATTTTTTTTTTTTTTTAAAGACAGTGCAGCAATAATTCAGGCATTCAGACTTCCATTACCTTTTCCCCCTTGTAAATATTCAAAGCAATACATTCAAGTATAGGTTGTCTTCTCCTGTCTCATTTATTCTAGAAATCCTAAAGTCAGTACACTTTGATAGTAACCTTACTGAGTCTCAAAGTCCGGGATGGTGAAGGGAGACACTCACTTTTCTTATTAGCAGTCAAGTACCACTAGTTACAATTCAGCAGCCATATTTGAATGAAATTCAGGTCAAGAAGTTGTAGGAAATCAATGAAACTCTGTTTCATTGAATTCCTGAAATTTTGGATAAGGTTGCATTTGTGCAGAGTTAAGCCCAATGGTGCCAAAGGCATGGGTTGTATCTGAGATACAAAAGCAGGTAAATAATTTCTCCTCATCTTCCACAACCAGCAATTCTGCCCAAAGCCTGATCCCAGCACTTAGTTACTTCTCAGAAAAAAAGAGAAGTATACCTCTTTCAGTAGGTTGTAATGCTTTCTGTTTCCTCCTGTCACTTAACAATTTTAAAGTGGCATTTTATTGGCGTTTATCATGATTTAATAGTATAATCATTTGTTTAATATTTTGTTACCTGAAAATAGTTATTTCTCCACTGAAGCAGGTATGTTCTGCTTAAGAACTACTGTAATACCACGCCGTTTCAATGAAGCTTAACTACACTGAAAATTTCTGTTTTACTGTTTTTCTGCCTTAAAGCCTTGACACACTTTAGTTATAAAAAGCAGAGTAAAAGTACAAAATTTTTAAAACTGTGTTTTAAGTCTCTCACTAAGCTTAATTGTCTAACAGCACTGTGCTTCAGTTATTTTTCAAAAACACAAATTAAAGTAAGAATTATTCCATATTTCATTTACTCATAACACCACAGTGCTGGCCAATGTTCTTGATGCTCACAATGTGAAATTGCTTCAGTAAGTATAAAAAAGGTAAAAGGCTCATTGAGCACTTATGTACTAACTTCAATTACATCCAGGAGAGAATTAGCTAGTAGCTGCAGTGTCATTACATAAAATTTAAACAAATGTAAATGAAAGCAGAATCTAACCCAAGGTTATGGGGTCTCATGACCTGTGAGGAGATGTCTTGGTCCAAGTGTCAGGGTTGTCTTATATTTTGTTTAGTCGGTGCAAAAAAGCCTAGACTTGAACATACCCACACCTTCAAGGCTTAAGATCGATCCCCAAAATTTTCAACCAGAAATATTAGAAAGCCACTGCTTGTGGATGTTTTACGCAACGGTTCAGCTCCCCGTTGCTCTGCCATAGGGAGGCATGTGCTGAGAAAGAAAAATGTCACCTGGTGCCAGCGGGCAAATGCCTTCAGGCATAAAGCAATGTCTTCCTGGCTCCTAGGAGAGGGTCTTCCTGCCTGGGCAACCACACTCTCCAAGGAGCGGAAACATTATATAGTGAGAAATCCAGGATGAGCCACTGACTGAAATAACAGAATGGCTCTTATTTTACAGTTTGGAAATCCAGCAGGAGAAAATGGAAATCAATAAGGTTGAACATTTCAGAATCCTGAAAAAGAAATTCTGACTTTCATGGAGCCTAAATTACACAAGAGTGTGTTTATCTCTGTTAGTACTTTTTTTTCCCCCCTCTCCTCTGAAAGGCTGCACCGATTTTGCCTATTTAACAAGTTACAGGAAGCCCTACATACCACATCCCACACTGATGACCTGATCCAAAGCCCCTCAAGGAAAGTAAGGCTTCCACTGACATCAGCACCTTTGGATGTGGTTGAAAGGAAGCAGGGTGGGTTTTTTTCCAAAGAAGCAGGCTGATGAACTTGGCATGTTTATAACATGAAATCCAGTAGAACAGTAAAGGATAGGATAAATGTAGCAGAGTAGAGGCCGGAGGATGAGGAAGGTCACAAAATGGCATCTCTGGTCTTTTGTCCCCAGCTGGCTGTGCCACCAGCTGCAGAAACAGTACTGCTGGGGGGTACTGCTGCTGGGGCAAGCCCCTGACAGACTTCTCACCTGCCCATCTCCTTCCCTCCAGGCAGGGCAGGGAGTCTGGGTTTGGCCCTCAGGCTTTCCAAGGGATAGTGCCACATACCAGACTAAAGTGGAAGCACAACTCTGAGCTGTCTGTGGATAGGATCTGCTCCTGTAAGTCAAACAATTCATTCTGGCCACCCCTACTACCGTACTTGCCCTACAGCTAGTAGATAGTTTCAGTCAATATAACACTTTTTTTTTCCCCGCTTTAATCCGTCACTCAGTTGACCTCTGAACAACCCCGAACTGAAAAGGTATGGGAACCACTTAATGTTTCAAGCAACACAACCGCCTAGACCTATTTCTGCTGAAGAACCAAGAGGAAGGGGAGCATTTAAAACATTTCAGCACTTAGCACCAGGGAATATTACAAGATCCCAACAGTACAAATCCTGCTTCTGAGCTGCAAACATTGGATATTTGACATGTTCACAAGAACCCTATAAACAAGTTAACTTGAATATTAAAAGCCTTTGTATCCCTGAAGGCCAGCTCACCACCACCAGTATAGTTTGTTATCTCAGCAGTTAACAAATAGTGGGAGTCACACAGCCTGGAACGGTCACGTAAGTGTCTGTAGCTGTTCTGCTACAACAGGAGGGGAATCAGGGATAATTACAGGCTGAATGAGTTGCATAATACAGCGTGCATCCTCAGCAGTACATTGTGTCCTGACTACCAGCACAGAAACTAGAGCTGCATTGAAATTATAGTTTTAAGTTCAGCCGTCTTTATTCTAAGAGATTGAATGTGAGAGGCAGGAACAACCAATTCCAGAGATGAACAAAAATTGGTCAGGGGCTTGGAAAGAATTGTATTGTCCTCTGGCTGGCAGTGTGACAGCTGCCAATTTCTGTGTAGCACTGTGTCTAATAAATAGGTGGAAAGGCCTTTGAACAGGCTAGATTCCCTTCCTAAGCTCTTCATTAGAAGGTTTAAATTTCAGGACACCACTCTCCTCCAGTTGTCACAAGGGATCAGGAAACCCATTTCCAGTGACTGCTGCCCAAGAGATAAATAATGCTAAGTCCTGACAAAAAGAGAAAGGAGGAAAAGAGAAAAACAGCCACTCAGTCTGATGCTCAGAGGCTGCAAAAGGATGGATTTTAAAATTAATGCAATCTCCCACCTGCTAAAATGTCCAAATAGGCTTTGGGTTCAGTTCTAGATCTTCAAAAGGAGCATTTTCAATCATGTCTTTGCAGGGTCTTGGAACTTCTTATTAGCCTACTCCCTAAATGGTTTCTTTATTCGCATCTTCTAGAGAGGCTAGCCCCTTGCTGAACACCCCATGCTCCATCTCTTCTGGCACTGTCCCCACCATCAATCTGGACAGTTTGTCACAGACATTTTTATTTGGTTTTTGTGTAATTTCTCACTGTATTACATTGCAAATGGATTAAACTAATTTATCCTCCTCTTATGTTAACAAACAATTTTTAGTGAAATCATGGCTTCCTTCAAAGACATTATTTCTTTTCATATTCTGCTGTATGTAAAATGCCCACAGACTCTCTTCCAGAATTCATTATTTATCACTTCTGATGTAAAAATCAAAGGCATACAGGACTGATAAAGTTGAATCTTCCTCAGAAGCAACATCAAGATGTCCCATCCATGGTTCTGGCACAGACATTCAGGCATATATGTATATTCATATTCAGGTATACACATATATTCGTATTAGCATTCACCTTATATTTCTGCTCTTTATAGCCATCCTTCTGAATGAAAAAAATAGATACAGCTTCAAGTCAAATTCACCGGAGGAAGGTACCAATGTACTTGTACAGTGTCTAAGTGCCTCTTGGTGACCATACGTGCCTAAGGGCTGCCGAAACGTTGCACAAGCCTGAATCTGGCCAAATACTTTCACTCGGCAAGCGGGGCAAGGGGTCATGATCAGTAACACACGTTACTGAATCTGTTGTCCTTACGTAAAGGAGAACCCATTGATACTCTCCTCCACCACATCCCTAAGCACTGAAGTCCTCGACTGCATCCAACTGTGTCAGCAGAAGAGGGTACGATATCAAGCTGACCCACTCTAAATATATGTTTCTGCTAACCTGGGTTATTAGGACCTTTTTCACAACCACAACTGGAACAAAAGACAAGGATGGGACCACATTGAAGGGTTATCTGTAGGAGCCCATGAGACCCATAAAACAGGATTTATTGCATCATGAAGAAAAGGTGAACTCCACCCCAGAAAGTTTTAATTCAGCTCCCTAGGAATTGTTGAGGGAAACGTCTACTTGGAGAAAGATAGGCAGGCAACCCCGTCTCCTTTAATTAAGGCAAACAGAAAAAAAACAAAGACTGTTAGATTAAATATTTTTAACATAAATAAAAATAGTAGTAGATCATTCACACTGGTATGATCATAAGCTCATACTTCATGTTCAAAATGTAAAATACACCTAGAAGCTGAGCTTCATCATGCAGTATAAATATAAACAAAGCCTTATTATAATACGTTAACATGTATATGATGATAAACCCAATATTTATATTAGTAAATGGTTTGGCTTTTGCTAATATTTTAAGGGGTTGTGGTTGGTTTTCGTTTTTTAAAATCATGTAGTATTAACTAATATTCATTTCAAAATAAATGACCTGACTGTACGTATTCTGTATGGTATTCAGGTTGATATCTACAGTATAGAAGTTTAATATTCATTTTGAATTAATTAAGAACTAAGGACTACTTAGAGAGTTAGTCATGTCTTGAAATGCTATTTTTCCTCAAAGGAAGGCAGTGGCAGAATTAGTCAACTCTGAGTAGTACAATTAGATGCAGCTTCATGAAAAGCATGAAGAGTTCAGCACATTAAAGGATATTATTTTACTGAGCATGTTATATGCAGCGAATGAACCTTTTGTATGTCTGAAAACCATTTAAAATTAATTTATTTTTCATTCAGTTTTACATATTGTATTAGCACTTTAGCTATCCAAGTATCCTTCATTTCTGCAGTCATTAAAATTAATATATTAGCATACTCTGAAGTAGGGCTGGACCTATGGTTTAAATAGCTTCCAACATAGCACAGCAGAAGTATTCTTAAGGGATGCAGAACCCTGTGGTCGTCATTTCTCCAATTTACTACCAAATGTTATATCATTTTTCCCCCCTCCTCTCTATGGGAGGGTAGTAAGCAACAAGGAGGCAGTAAGGAATTTTAAAAGAAGCCTGGTTCATCAAAAAACATGCTTATTGCGCATATGGTGGCCTGAGGTTTGAGGAGCATTTCTGCTGTATGGCGTTCCTTTGCAGGTGTGTTTCGTGGGCTGGCAGTTGGAGAGCGTGAAGGAACTTTCAGCTACAAGAGAAATCTCCACCTGGGAACCTGCCCATAACGCAACGCATCTTCCTCGGGTAAGGGTCCATTACAGGTAAGTGTAAAATAAGCTAAGATCCCAAGAACCACAACATTATTCCTGACACATTCTCCACTGAGGATTATTAAGCTCTGACAGTGTGCTTGTCACCTCGGGGTTAAATGCATCCCATGGAGAAGAATTACACAGGCCCATACACTACAATGCTAGGGCCAAGCAAATATTTTTCAGGCAAATATTTTATTCACAAAAAGGACTTATTTCTCAACTGAAATAATTTGCAAATGCAGATCAAATTCACTGAATTGCCTCTGAGGTTTAATAAAAGAAGGGAAAACAAGCTTCTAAAAAAAAAAAATCAGTGCATATTTTAATCTGGTAGTTTGAAACAACAACTCTCATCTTTCTGTTTTGTTTCAAAATTATTTCTTTTGCATTTGGCATAAGAAGATATTAATAAGCAGAACTCTTCCCTCCATTTTGGGCCAAAGTTCAATTTCACACAAAATTAATTTCGGAGGTTTATGGGGAAAGGAGTTATCTACATTGAAAAAGGCAGTTGCTTTGTTATACAGTTATAATACCCCATGTTTTAGGACCTGATCCTAATTTAAGTAAGTGTAAAAAAAGATTTGCTCATGTAAAAACTGCAAGGCTAGGCCAATTTTTATGAACTGTGAAACCAAGGTGCTAAACCATGAACTGTGTGCCTTAGGCAGATGAGAACATGAGGAGAAGAGCAGAAAGTGCAAGAACATCTACTGAGGTCCTAAAAGAAACAAGATCACTGATTTTCAAAAGCTCAAAAAGTTCTCAAGCCAGCAATTCCCGTATTAAAAATTAGGAATGTTCTTCCCCATATTGAGGTTTAAATTTGCTAAGGCTAGAGATTGGATTTGGGCTAATTTAATCTAAAACAATGGGAATATAGAAATTGCACACAGAAAACAAGGGCAGCAAGAGACAGTCATAATAATTGAGTTCAAAACCCTCCAGGAGATGAATAGACAATGCCAGTCATCAGTGGAATAAAGGAAAAAAGGAGATGAAATTTGAGGGGAGCAAGCACTTTTACAGCTCCAACTAAATAAAATCTCTATCTCTTCTACAGTGCATTAATGTTTATTGAGCAACAGAAATACAAAGAAAAATGAGACAGCGACATTATAGTCACCCACAGCCTTCCTCGGGTTATGCTTGTAGGAATAAAAGATGAAGTGGTTTAATACCTTCTAATAAGACTGAGTCATACCACTTCTTCTCATCTGTGGCCTTCATATCAGCACAACAGGAATGTCCTCACTTGAGCAGAATCAAGGATACCTACACTGTCACAACTTTCCATTGTGTGCGAACATTCGAGAGGGAAATCAAATTAAAATATTTCAGCATCAGACAGGCAATGTACCTGGGAACTCAGCTACTGAGCATCCTAAATCGCTGCATTTATAAAATGGATTATGTGATGCGGGAGCCTGGGAGAGCGTAGGACCAAGTCTGCCAAACAAGAGGAGCCCTTCCTACCCTACAAACCCATCATAGGGGTCACTGGGAGGCTGAAACAGTCACTTTGCTGAAGTGCTATCCCACATCCCTCCCCGCCCCTCCGCTGGTGCTCCCACCTCAGCTGTGCAACTCTCCTCTCCAATGCCCGTGAATCCCAACAGGGAAGGGCGGTTCAGTTTCTGCTGCCAGCAGAACTGGGGCCCTGGTCACATACACAGTCTGCAAATACAGACTCGGACACAAGCAGGGACATAGCCACAAGCAAGCTGTTACAAAAGGGGAATTTATGATAGTCACCTCTATTAGCAAGTGGATCCCCAAAAAACCACTAATACCTGTTTCACCATACCATTTCACTCAGGCCAATCCTGGTTTTTAGGAAAGATGCCTGCAGACCTCATTTTAATTAGTACTCAGCAAGTCCAGAACCACCAAAGATACCGTTACTTTCATTCCATCCTGCTATGCATGGGAATATAAATTTTGTCTTTCTCTGATCTTTCTTGAACATCCCCTGATTCTTCAGTGAAAAGGGTGGAAATCATCTGCAGAAAGAGCAACTACTCAGTACTTTCCTTAGTTATTTTCACTCAGAAAAATCTCTCAGCCTTTACCCTCCCGCCTCTGTCGAGGCTGAGTTCTGACAATAGCATTGCTTGTTTCCTTGTACGCTTTACTAGAATATGGGACATCACACAGTATTTGCATGATTCATGAGGAATACAACACACATCTTCACTTGTATGATCAGCAGTATGTTGTTCTTATTTTACAGATGCAAAACTGAGATGCAAGGGGATTAAAAGGGGAAAAAAAATCCCTTTGTTCCTTCACGTTTTTAGGATAACTACTTTCCACACATAAGGAATTGTGACAGGGCCTTGAAAACTGAGCCTTTTGGTGCCTAGTGGCAGAAGGCTCAGCATCTTAACAGCCTTTGACCTCAGCAGCCTGAGTCTTGCTGAAACCTCCCACACATCAGTGAAGCTGCCTTGGCAGCAGAGAGGTGAGGCTGAATGCCAGAAGCACAAGGGACCAGTCTCCACAGGGCTTAGGTGCACACAGGAGGTCCTGGCACATTCTTAGTTTGGATGCCGGGCAGACTGGGAAAGCTTCTCCAGAAGGTACCTCCATGGTCTTCACTCAGCATGAAGGATGTGTATGAACAAGAGATTTGATGTTCCCAAAGTGGGCAGCACCTCCTCTCATGGGGAAGACAGGTCAAGCTGTGGTGTCTTTGCATTCTGTCACATGAATTATTCGTGCAAGTCTGACATCTAGATGTTATCAGCTACCAACAGAGCAAATCCAGTCCTTCCCTTGCTGGTGATAGCACCTGAGTGAATGGCACCAAGATCTTTGCTGTTTAAGATCTTGAGTGTATCTTCTAATTTCAGCCCAAATGATTAAAATCTGGTAGGATTAAAAAGAGTAAAAGCTGTAAGCAACTGCAGACAGCCTCTCCCCTAATGAAAAGCCAGTAAATACTGAAAGATGCATGTTCCAGTTTGGGTCCTAAAATAAAGAACAGTACAAGGCTTGTGATTTAAAAGGCTCCATGTTTGCCTCTAAGCAGGCATCTCATTCAAATTCTCACTCCTCAGACCTACTCACTGATAAGTGGCATTGGCAACTACTCTGAAAATGTATCCAGAAAAAGAGCTAGAAGCTGCCATATAAGCAAGCAGGAGATTTATTGCCAGATTTTGGTGTGAACAGTACTTATCTTTCTCATCCATGACAGAGAAGATAATCTACTGAGAATGGTAGAACGAAACAAAAATACGAAGTAGGGAATGATGCTTTGCACTGTGTTTGCTTTTCCTTCCTCTCCTTGTTCCCTGCTTTCACACAAAAATGACGATATGCACATGTAGAAGACCAGTTTGGTATCTCCAGCCCCACAAACGGGGGCACATATGAGCAGAACTCCTTTGCTTTCAGCACAGTGAGGGCCAGTTTCTATCAGCTGAAGTGTCTTAATCGAATGAACATAAATACAAGCTTTTATAGCACATGAAGAAGTATCTTTGCTATAGCAGCAACTATCTGATGAAACTCCTCTAAAAGCATCAATGTTCATCAGTCTAAAAAAAAAAAGAGGGGGAGGAGCAAATGAGACCAAATATTTCTGAATTTTTAAGTGTATCCACAATTCAATTCAGCTGGTTTCAGAAACATGGTTATCACTAGATTAACATAAGCTGGGGGTGAAAAAGTAAGTCTCACTAGATATGGCCAGGAAAGGGCATAGTCCCCTCTAGATTCACTTAGCCTGGAATGCAATACAGTCCTTACTGGAACAGATGGCCAGGTGATGTCAATTTTGGATTGCTTTCTTTCCTGGAATGGGATCTTACCAATATATGAAAGTATGTTGTCCCACCACTTGGCCACCCTCCCAAATTTACAACAGGTTTTACAGTATTAATGACTTGAAACTCCTCTTGGAATATGTTATTATGTGAAATCCTTGCCCTTCATATTTGAAGAAAGTAAATTTTAGTCGTTAAGATTGGACACAAAAGCATGAGAACATGACCTCTAAGGTACTGAAATGGAGTCCAACTTCACTGATGGCTTTTAATTTACATAGCCTTCAATCCAGTCCCCTGTTTTGTATTTTTCTGCCCAGTCTTGATTCCCAGTACACTGCCTTCATTTTTTCCATCAGGGCACTGCCAAATAAAATGCATCCCCAAACTGAAATTTTGATAGAACAACTCATTCAAAAAACCAAGATCAATTTTAATAATACCTCATATGCTTTAACTGCAATGGAAACAATTGTGGCAAAACAGTCTCCAGCCGTGGCTGCGATTCAAACAATGAATTGTGGCAAGGCTAACGCGAAACAGATGACAGGAAACAGTAATATGTAAATAGCAATAACATGAAGAGTGATTTACACTGTCTGCATTGAGAGAAATGTAAGCAACAAGGCAAGTCCATTGTATTTTTAGAATTTTCCTAGATTTGTTAACTTAATGTTTTATTATCAAAGAAAGGATATTTGTCATCTGTGATGTGAGAATTTTAATCAACTACTGTCCCATTATAAACCATGTGGTTTTTAATAGGGCCTTTTAAATAATTTTTAACTGATAAATATATACAGATTAATGTAACAATCCTTTATTACTGAGTATATTTATATTGATGTCTATACTACAGGGCTTCAGGTTTATATCCCTTAATTACTCACGCGGCTCTATATTGCTTGATTATGTAATTCTGTAAAACAACAAACATGCAGGAAAGTTGTCATTAATTTGGAAAGTAATCTGGAATCCAACTCCTTCAGTCAATTTATTCCCCAAAAATGAGTCCCACAGCTTCAAATATCTAAGAACTTCAATGTTGTTTCATTCCCTGAGTGAGCTCATTTGAAGTCTTTCTTCTAAAGCAATGCATATTGGCATCGACTGCTCTGAAATTAGTTTAAATTAGGTCAGAAACAGACCTATTGCCTATAAAAATCTTAATCTTCTATAGATCAGTGGTTAGCTCATGGTTATTGGAAAATATTTCTCCCTCTCACTTTAATCCTGCTCTGTTTAGTTTTCTCCCTCCTACTTTAGAAAATAAACACACCATGGAAATTAGAAACAAGAGACTTCGCCACCCCCATCATTTTGCATCACTGCAGACTTCAGATACCATGACCCAATTCCCTAGGGCCTTAGATCCAGGAGTAAGACACTTCTTTCAACACAGGTAAAAAAAATCTATAAAAACAACGATGTTGGAAAGGGGTATAGCAATGGACTGTTCAACAGTCATCCAAACTCCAATTAAGAGGAAATATTAAGGGCCAGACTCTGGCCTTTCTTCTGAATTTAAGGTAGATGAGAATCTGGTCTAGAATGAACAACAAATCATTTGTTAATTTTCTTTCAAATAAGAATCACAATATCTCACAAATCTGTTTAAATCTGATTCATTTTACTCTTCCTAAAAAGCTATTTTCAGCCACTGTATTTCCAGTTCCATGTAGGTCTCAGCAGCCACTGAAAAATATGATACCTTTCTCTTTCTTTGGATTCAGGAAGCTGAAGACGCCCTTGGCTCAGAGCATCTAGTCCTAGATTACCTGTTACCAGCATGTGGCTTGGACTCAAGTTTCATCTGGCTGCCCTGAGCAGTGATGATGTGGATACATGCATTACTTTAACTCTGTCTTCTCAGCAGTCTCGTACTGGTGATTGTTTTTTCAGATACACAATACCTGGAAATATGCTGGATTTTCCTGATAATACATTAAAATAAATTTGCCTGTAAAAGTAGCGCTAAAGTTTCCATTCCAAGCTGATAGCTATCACATAATCTAGGCCAGAGTTTACATCTGGGGTGGACCATCCAAGTGCTATTTAAATCTAAAAATGTATGACAATTTGTATCAGTTGAGAATTAGACCAGCTGTTTCTAATGGGGTTTCATTTGAAGCAATTAGAAAACGTAAAGTTGGAAACCCTATCATCTTGTTAGTTTTCCAAGACCTATTATCTAGTCTGTGTATTGCTTCTAGAGGAGTGGGGATCTTCTCCAATTACTTATTCTTAATTTATATGCCAGACTCTCCAAGCTTCTCCCTCCACAATTTCCTATGACACAAAAAGAAGCTGCTGCATCACCTAGCGGCTAAAGCAAAGCCTTCAGAGAAGCAAGGACGCTTGTGAAAATGGGCTGCTTCTCACAGGGCTTCAGTCTCCCACATTTACAATGCACAAAATTAACCATATGCAATATGCGGAAATTTTATTGTGCATATTTTATTTAGAGAACTAGTGCTTGAACACGTAAATATATGACAATAGCTGCTCAATGGGGACTACCTTTCCAGGTGGAAAGTGGAGGAGCCACCACCCAGAAGCAGAGAGAGGCAGGTCATTCGCAGAACTGCAATTAAAGGCTTCACCTCCTGACCCCTGGGCATGGCTTAAGCCAGCAGAACAGAAGAGAAATATTTCTTCTCTCAAGCCCAACCCAAGTACTACTAAGTCTCACATGCTGTTCACCTAGTCCACAAAGCTTGTGTGACTTCACTGCATATGAATCACCCTCGAATCTGCAGTCTACATCAACTTGAGTAGGAGTCACTACAGAAGTGGGATGCAACATTATTTTGAATGCAGTTACAGGACAGATTTTTTTTTTTTCCCTAACACAGCAGATCTGAACAGGTCGTTACAACACAGATAGAAAGAGAACTTGCTATACCATAACTCTGAGTACAACTATTAAATAAGAGGTTGAATTTCGTATTATTATTAGATCTGATTGGGAGTTTTTTTCCTCAAAGCGATTTGCAATGGGGGAAAAAAAAAAAAACAAAACCAAAAAACCAAAAAAACAACAACAGCAGCAGATTTTACCAGACTGGAATTTGCCACAGGAAGTACTTTCTGATTTCTTCTCCGTGTTTAGTATTTTGTGGAAGCCATAAAACAGAGTGTAGCACGGGATACACCACTCTGCAAAACTATCTAGCCCCTGCAGTTGAATAGAGGCAAGAGAGACCTGAACTACAATTTCCATAACGTGTTCCCAAGGCATGTAACATTATACTGGTTCTAAACAAAATATTAAATATTTCTACACTACACTGCTCTTCAGAACTCCCTGTTCATAAATATTTTCAATATTTATTCCAGTTCAGGACAGAAACTTGTCAGAATATCAGAATTTTCTATGGGTAATGATTTCCAGTGCTAGTACAGCTCAAATAATATTTATCTTTTACACCACAGGTTTTCTCCCAGAATGTTTTACTTTTGGGATGACAGGACAAGCATTAGAAATTTGCAGACAATTATGCTCTTTCAGTATCTTAATTTTAACAGGAACCCAGAGCATTGTTGCCAAATACAAAGTGAGAAGCACTCCTCCTATGTAAAAAGTTACAAGCTATCCAATACAGATGGTTGGGTTGGTTTCTTGTCACTATTTTTCTCCCTCAAACCAATAGAGAAAAGCAAAGAAAAATTCTAGGAGCTGCATATCTTAGAGCAAAATCAAAATCTTTCCTTAGACAGGCCACAGCATAAAATCTTACAGGTACCAAAAATGCTGCCAAGAAAAGTTTTATATACACATACGCAGGTTGTTAATACTTGTGGTATTTTCAAACCTGACACCTGGAGCTTCATGACACACGTCAGACTTTCACAGCCTCCTAGGAAAGCTGCCTGCACAGTGAGGTCTTTGTCAGACGCTTCCTCTGATTCATGTTCTCTACGACATGTGCTTATATCACTGCTACTCTGGTTAATAACCTGACCCTGAAAACTGGAAATATACCACAAATCACTATCGTGGAAGAGTTTACGTCTCAACTTCCCAACTGGATTCAAAGTTCAAATGATAAACTCATCAATAGGTGTACTGCTTTCTGGCTAGCGGAAAATCTGTTACTAGCAGAGAACTATTAATCTTCCAAAAAGAAATGCAATGCCTTACTTCAGATGATAGCTTTGTGGTGGGAAAAGCAAGAAAAATTGTATGGCAATCATTGCTGGCCCTTGCCATTAAAATGTCATTTACCAACTCTTCAAACCAGGGATTCAAATCCAGTGGGCAGCTCACCAACATGATCAAAGTCAGTAGCAGCTTTGCCCAAGTGAGTAAGTATTAATAAGTGCCCAAACAAGGTACTTATGCAGAATGCAAATATTTCTTCCTTATTCAGCATGTGGAATTCCCATTGATGGAAATGAAAGTACCATGTGTGCAAAAAATGCAAACAATATCTACAGCATGGATCAAGGGAAAGAATTTAGCCTGCAGTGTTACGAAATCTTAATCATTCATACAGCTAAAGAACCCCAGGCTGCGGCAAAAAAAAGTTGCACATATTCTGTGTGAGAATCACACCATCCACCATTTCAAAACCTTCTGAGCTGAAATAGGGTTGTTTTTCAATTGCCATGCTGAAGAAGTGAAGAAACTCAATGGGTTTTGCATGGAAACAGACTGAGATTATCAAATAAAACTAGGTTAATTCTTGTACTCAAATAAAAGTATCAGGATATCTTTAAGTGACCATAACTTAGTTTTATATCTGAGAAATGTACAGGCAAACTGACTTTAGCACCACATTTATAACTCTTTGAACAAGAATACGGTACCTGCCTCTGTGTCAACAGTCCTAGAGGACAGAAGTACATTATTTTCGTTCATCATTCTGATATGGAAGTCAGAGAACTTGCATCCCTGTGGCCAAGTTTCAGAACTAGACTTTATTTATAAGTAATTCAAGGCTTGACTTGACTGAAAGACGCATCATTCATAGACAATGATTTTGCTTGCAAACTTAACAGAGCTGGACAAACGACAAACTGACTCAAACACATCTGTAACTAAATGGCTGAGATGTGAATCATTATCATTCATAGAGGTCAGACTACCCAGGCTTCAGCAATGTTCTTCTGATTGTTAATATTCTTGAAAGTGTTTGCAAACGCCCCAAGTTGCATGTTGTTTTCTAGTTGTCATTCACCATTTGCTATTCCCTGTCAAAATGTTTCAGTCATTAAACCAGAGAGCAGAAAATATACCACATGCCCAATCACATACTGTGAATAATAAAAGTAGACAATTTGTGAATGGTTTGTGAACAAACCCAGAACCGGAATAGAATTCATGCAAACCATTTAGCAGACATCTGAGTAACAGATCGCTTTCCAAAGAACAGCAATGATTTGCAGGTTGCTTCTCAATTAAAAAGAAAACAGTTAAATCTATTAAGCTTTGTGTTTTGAAAAGTGCTATTACTGTAGTCCTAATATTTCATCTCTATTTCTGCTTTCAAAGTGGCTATCAGGAGACTACTTCAATTTACCTGTTCTGTTCTGACAAAAATAAAATTTGTTAGGACTTCAAGTTGAAAATGCTTATCAGGAACATATGTCAAAATACATTACAAGGGAATATTGATTATCTCAGAACTAAGAATCCTAAGTCCAGGAAAGGCAAAGAAAAAGTTAAATATTACAAGAAATCCATGCACATAAAGATAAGGAAGAGTTCAATGGGTTCAGCTTTAATTCTGCCCACCATACTTTTTTTAAAAGATTCTGAGAATTGACTGAAAAACTAAGTGTTCAATATTCACTATGCAAAGTGGCTTGCTAGCTTGATCTCTTTGAGAGAGGCTGTACAGAGCTTTCTCTTTTCTTACTGAGCCAGCCTGCAACCATTTTGTAGCAGAGACACATGCGACCATCCAGTTCTGATTTCTCTTATATAGTCACACGACAAAGCTGAAAATTTACTTCCGTAAGCATTCATACGACTACGTCTGAATATTTGCAGAAAGCCAGCTCAAAAGTAAAATAAATGCCTCTGAAGCACTTGTGAGTGGGATTGCTTTTAGCGTTATCAGCCATACAGCTCACAAATGGAGTAGATTACCACAATGCCTGGGGTATGCTCATTACTCAGTTTTCCCATTTGTTTAAAGATTGATATTCTCATGGCATCTCTTTGGACTAACATCAGTGCATCCAATGGTGAAACACAGCATTAGACCTTTACAGTGTGCGTGCTACAACATAAATCTACGTTGCCCACATCTGTTCTCAGTACAGAACAGCCCTTCCCCAAAGCAGGAGTTTTACAGCTGATCAGATTACATTTTCCATGTTCTGCTCATGGTGCTCAGTCTAGATGGAATTTGTTTCTACGCAGAAGATGAGCACAAGGCCTATGTGCTATTTAAGCTGCAATTAAGCCCTCAGAAATAGGTCTTAAGTGATGCATAGGCTGCTGTCAGCTCTCTAAATTTCACCCTATGTAATTTCTTCCATCACCCACTCACATTATGTTATTGTCTATGGCTTCAGAAAATTACTACTAGTGCATTCACAACTTCCATTCAACAAAGAGGCTCAATGATTGTTTTCTTCAACGCCCTCTGAGCTTCCCATATTGGCTGTTGTGCTTTTACAAGTACATTTCCCCTGTATGAAATTTCTCTTCCATCTTGTATGGGAAGGAGTATAATTTAGAGTTCACCCTGGAACATCTCATCAGGGAAAAAGAATTGGATGTGCACCATTTCCATTCTTAACATTATACTGACCTCTAGAGTAAGAAGTGCTGCACACCTGATAAATCAGCTGGATAACTAAGAGAGAAGTGGAAAGTAAGACGAGGACTACCAGGAGCTGCCTGCTCTCAGGAAAGGTCCCAGGAGCAAGGCACTGGGGCAGCACAGAGCCCTCAAGACTGAGACAGATCTGGGTCAGCTGATAACCTGGAATAAGGATCTGGCCATGCCATAGCCTTCCGGAGTTGTCCTAAGAGTCTCACAACAGCCCCATGCAGCATCTTACATTTTGATTCACGCCCTCCTCCCCCGCCAAAACTTAGGGCTCATATAGATTGGCAACACTTCACATAGCATCAGATATTTTCTCTCATTTCCACTTTTCAAAATCATAGTATTTTAAGATCTGAACACATTCTAAGCTATATATCCTCTGCTGAAAGCATTCACGTAGCAATACACAATATGTTCACAGTTTTCTTTAATGATATCAATTTCCTTTGTTTTCTCTTTTCCTTTGTCTGAACACTTAACTAAAATATTGATTAAAATACTTCCTAAGTATGAGTGTGTTTTTTTCAGGAAAACTTTTGTCCTGGTTTCGGCCAGGTTTCAAAAGCACATTCCAAAAAGACTCAGCTTGAAAGTAGGCTTTACTTGTCATCACCTAGATTTCTCCAGGAAATCCCTATAGCCTTTTACTGGTGAATTACTAAAATACAGCCTCACTCTCAGAATGAGAGCAGAAAACAACTGCTTTACACCATGTTGACTGGACTGCCTCTTAGGTATAGTCAAAAAATAAAAATACCTCTTACTAAGGATAAGAGAATCCATTAAGAGACGCGTTGCTCCTGTTCAGACCCTGGACAGCCTACAGGAGCAATACGGACAACCCCTGCCAGTTTCAAGCACTACCCACAGAATTAGCTAGCTAAGTTACACTGTCAGCCAAGTGCCTAAAAATTTCATTTTACACCTTGAGTACAAAGTACTCTGGACCTTTGAAGCTGTCTTGCAATCCGTTAGAGACATTTGGTGGTGATGGTTTTGGTTGCACAGTGATTGCCTTTAACAACATATGGTAGGCTCCTCATAGCCAACAACAATGTTTATTCTTTCTTTTTCAGTATAAGTCAGCTATTTCTGTCCACTCTTGCCTTCATGTGAAGTCAGAACAATTTGTAACGAACAGGTATGGTCATAGGAAAGACCTGTGAACTTCTGCTGACTGGAAGGCAGTAAGTCACTTTATTTGATCTTCTGTATTACTTCAGCACAGCTCACAGCATTGGTAAAAGTTTTTCTGATAAAAAAAGGTCCTCTAAGAATTACATTGATACTTAAAAAGCCCTTCCAAGGGCTTTTCTATGGTTTCTAAAAACAGCAACTTCCAATAAGACGTTAAATGGAAAGAAAGCTTCATGCTTAAGATTTCAAAAGATAGACAACTTGTGCTGATTTTCTGCATTAATTCCTTTCATGAGCAAAAGCAGTATGTAGTTTTTCACAAGACCATGAAATCTCAATTTTCAATAAATACAGGTCAGCATTAAGGTTTTCTGAGCAGTCAGGAGCTAAGCACAAACAGCAAGTGAAATGGCAGGGGCCACAACCAACTTGGTATTAAAACATAGGATGCAGAGTTAGAGCAATAAAGGGTACATCAGGTTTCTGCAGAAAAGAGCTATTTTTTCCAAAGTAGCTTATACACCAACTACATGGATGGAAATACATGCCAGTCAGCAAGCAGAAGTCAGGAAGGGGCTCACATAGCTCAAGCTGAGACCATTCTGCACCGGGGGACTAGACAAACACAGCATCCACCAAGCACAAACTGCAGTCACTCACAACAGAGGCAAATGCACAGATACATACCCCCTCTACAGCACTGTGGGCAGCTCGACTGTCCTCAGAGGCAGAAGAGGATGTCAGCAAGAGGAATCTAATCCCACAAGGACAATCACCCTGAATAACACAGTCTCCTTAGCACCTACCACATGCCCATGAAGACCCTGTTCAGAGCTGTAAATAATCATCCCCTTGCACATCTTATTGAGCAGCTAAAGATAACGCTGCCCTTGTGCTACAGGGGGAAACTGAGCTGAAAGACAATGCAAAACTCTCCCTAACCCACTCTAGTGGAGCTGCAGGTGCTTTGGGTTAATCCTAAAGACTTTGCAGGGGAAGTCAATGGGTCTTCAGCCCTGCAGCTGTGAGGCACCTGCAGCTAATGGGCCTTAAACTGCATTTTCTTTTCTTAAAGGGACCACATGTTTGAAGCAGTACATACAGCTCTTCTTTGAACCCACTTTTGGTCTCACTCTGCAGCACTGTGTGAGTCTCCCAGCAGTCTCAAGGTGTCTCCATACCTGGGCACTGAGATTTCCCATCCCCAAGCCTTAGCACACATTCAGGCTGATGAATGGCTATGGTACAGGACAACTAGCTGAATATGGTAAGTGTGCCTGGAGCAGAGAGTGACTCTCAGCATGTAGATTCAAAGAGGACTTAAGCAGTGACATGGTATGTTGTCTGTAAAGCCATCCAAGGCAGAAGACACCACAGAGGGAAAGGGTGCGATTCAGATGCAAAGCAGCATAGAGGGCTGGAGGTGTGTCATTGCACCACTTTGGAGTTAAAAACACACGCACACACAAGGCTGTGATGCAAATCACCCAGCAGGACTTAAAACTCCAGAGAAAGTCTGCAGTTGCATCAGTGTGGGGAGGTGGGTTGCACAGTCTGTGAACATTGCTATGATCAGGTATCAGCAACGGAGCGGCTGCAACCTGACCTAGAAGGAAGCCACCAAAGCCTGCATTTTATTTGTGTTTTACATGTTACCTGCTAAAATAAAAATCAATATGTGTCAGACTGATGATGTTTAAATGTATAATTCCCTTTCTAGTAAACTGATGCTTCCCCTTACCTGCATGATAAGCAGTTCTGGGAACACAAAGTAAGAAGACACCTTGGAGAGGAGATGAGAGGGGCCCAAGACACTTGAGGTTACTGGAGACACTGGAGGAGGAGACAAGTAAAATCAAACTCACCAGCAAACTGCTCAAGGTCAAAAAACAATGTGTATTGTTGAAATGTACTGCTTTGTTTCTTAATCCCAGAGTTAAGAGAAATAGAAGACCAGACTCATTGTGTGTGTTCTCCAGGGCAGGATTGGAAGGGAGAGAAGCAGATAAGTAACCAAAAGTCAACAATCCGTAAGACAATAAGAAAAGCATAAGGGAGAGTGAGAGGACAAGGCATGCCAAGAAGGGGAGCCCAGCTCTTCTAGCAGCTGAGCTGTGCCTGCAAAATGAGTCAGACTGGGGCCCTGTTTCATTAGGAGCTGAAGGAAACACTCTGCGTGGGGCAAATACACAGGTCAAGGGTTCATTTGCATTCTTACTGTCACGTGAAATGCAAGGATGCAGTTACCTGTTTCAAGAGCACCTTGGCTGATCAGCAGTCATTGCCACCAAAGTTCTTCCTCTTTAGGCTGTTTAGTAATTGGCACTATGTTGGGCTTTGTTTTCCCTCTAACCACCATGCTGTTTCTAATTTTTTTTTTACATCTCTGATTGTGTTTCAGCCTATTCCTGACCCAGAAATGAAAAGAATTAACCCTGTTGATGTTATTCATTATCTACTCTCTTTCTCATTTAATAAATGCTTGGCTCTTGAGTGAGGAGCAGAGGGCAATGACTGAAGCCCTGTGGGCCAAGCTGGGGGAAACTGCCAGCAAACCTTTATAAATATAGGTAGAAAGGGTGACGCATTGGATGTTGTGCTTTGTTACGGTTTGTAAGAGCCTCAAAGCGTGCTGGGTTGGTATCTATGCTCTGCCATGCTGCTCTTTATCTAATAACTTATATTGTAAAAACCAATGTTTTTCCTCTCTCTGCAGCGGCATACACTTGGCTGCCAGCCTGTGTGATTAGACTGGGTTATGAGTGTACGAGGAAATGCAGCGGGTGACAGCACTGGGGACATAGGGGTGGGGCAGGAGAAAGCGATTTTTTGGGCAGGAATGTCCCAGCTTGGACTGGACAGAAAGCTTAACATGATACAAAGTCATTATTTGATTATTTTAAATCTTTTTTCTGTTGATAAAACTAGGCCAACTTTTACAGTGGGGACAGAGAACCACTGGCCAGTGTCTTTACATGAGGCCACACTCTCAATCCCACCTGAAAATTTAGCATACAGTGCTATGGTGGGGACTACTGGTGCCACAGGCCTGCCAAGGGCACCTAGGAGATCCCTTTGCCCTTGCAAGAGAAAGTATACATATCTAGGAGAAGCTAAAACATGTTTGCCATCTAGGGCATTCACAAACTTGGTGCGCTGGCTACACCCGAGTTCCTCCTCAGGAACAGGTAATAGTCATTTTACAAAGTCATTTCTCAATCAGTTTAAGCCAGTTTATGCAGGTCACCAAAAGACAAAGTCAAGCTCTCTTCCAGAAACTCTTGTGCACTCCCTGTGCTGCCAGCTCCTTTGTGCACCAACACAAGCATTTGTCTGGCCAAGATTTTCCTTTGTAGTGTTAGTTTTAACCTAGATCAGTTTCTTGGCCTCCTTCTCTGAAAGAGCAAGTGAGTTCTTGCGATGGAAGAAGGGACCGTGCAGGATGAGGGACAAGAATGGGCAGGCAGCAGCACCATCTTCCAGAAGTAGTGACAGCTTTTCGTGACTTTATATGATTACGAAATTATGGCACAAGTTGCATGATACCATTCTTGGATGACTGGATAACTAGAACTTCCGAAATAAGGATTACAAGTGATAAATAATTAATGAAATAACGGATGATACATGACATGCAGTTAATACTCTTTCTGGGAACAAACGTCTAATTATTCAATTCCTCTGACAGACAGTCATTCGTTAACATGCATGTGAGCAAAAGTAGTCTACTGTGAACATCTGAGAGTAGTTAATAAATGAAGAAAATGAATGTGGTCAAAATGCACAGTCATTCAGAACCGAAATAATGTCATTTGGACGTGAGCAATGTTTTTGTGGCATTCAACCAGTTCTCTGAGGATTTTCTGAAGCTCTAACGCTTTGTAGTGTCAGGCTCCTTTCTGACATTTGGAAGCCAGGTATTTTGAAAAGTTTAAAGGGGGTAGGGGAGGGGAAGAAAGGAAGCAATGAAGAGGGGAAAATGTCATGGAAGGGACACTTCTTTCCAGCTCAAAAGAATCTATTGAGGAAAAAATGGCAATTTTCTCATTACACCCTAAGGCCTTGCTGCCTGAGGTGTGAGCTCTGAATCCAAGGCTTTCCTAGCACAATCCTCTGTAAAACCAAGCAGGATGTGCTTAAGGTGACAGCCGTGGGAGGAAATTTCCAGCAATACTTTGAAACATGGCTGTTTACTACTCACTGTGTGAACAGAGAGTCTGTGAACCAAACTTCCACATGCTTTGAAACAGCAGACTTCAGAATATCTATTTATTTTAACTCATGCTTATTGTCCTCACCTAACTTCTACTCAAAGTTGAGCTTTATTTGTAAGTGAAACTAGTTTGGGCCAGATTCGAGGCCCACTAGATGAAAATGAATGAAGCCTCTCTGTTCCACTACATCAGCTCAGGGTTTAGCCTTGAGGGCAGATTTTAAAAAAATTTCAGGGAAAATTTCAAGTGTTCACTATGCCTATCCGGGGCTACGTTACTAGAAATGCTCAAACACCTGACTAGGGGACAACTGGCACCCAGGCTCTGGCTGCCCCTGAGGGTCAAGTTAGATTCTGGTCACTTTTTTGGGTGCCTATATAGAAATGAGCTTCTCTGCAAATCTTGCCCAGGGCAAGCAGTGTTATGTGCAGCCTCAGAGAACAGGATTTACCAGCTTCCAGATTTGTCTGGGTTCCAAAGGCATTACTCATGAAAAATTCAAAGAAAGAAAAAATAAACAAATGGTAAAATAAAATAAAGATCCAACAATACTCTTACTAGATTAAAACCTGACTCACACTGTTAAATTAACAGGCCCATCATAGTTAGTTACTGATTTGTCAAGCAGCATCAAGTCAGTATATAGGCAGAATTGTGTGTCTGTGTGATGTAAATATAAAAGGGCATCTCAGACAACTGCAGCATTCCCCACAGCAAAAAGTCACATGAACTCTTCAGAAAATGTAAATAAAACCATAAAGTCATGTCATTGTGCACAAAAAATCCTGCAGAGTACATGCCCTACAGATACGAACTCTGTAATAATCTATCCTCCTGGAAGCCTAGGTGATTTATTTTCCCACAGCTTTTTTTGTGTGCGTGTCTGAAAGGAGTTTCCTTCATTTAATGCTCACATTCTGTTCTGGGGCTTGTTAGTGCAAAGGAGAGAAGTCTAATTTTGCTAATCCATGCTGTGAAGGGAGTCAAACAGCATTTCCTATATTCTCTGACAATATGAAACAAAATCACACTTCTATCAGGTTCTTAATACTACCTCACAAGATAAACATCTGTTGCTAATAATACCTGACACTTCTATGTATGAACGCACCAAAAAAACTTCAGAACAAATTGATCCCTAGTATAACCGTATTGAATTTACTGGAATTAAACTAGTACTAACCTGGCATGTTATAGGGTCAAAGCAGTAAGTTGGAGAGCCTCTTCTTCCTGCAGGCTCACCCTGGTGGTTAAGGTTAATGGTGCCAAGCGTAGCTCCTGCCACTTTTCTAGAGCCACCAAAGGCTTGAATTGGGATTACACAGCAGTGATAGCGACCTGTTGTAAGGCTCCTGTTTTTCCTTCTTCCTTTTCAGTCAGCAGAAAGCTGGGCAAGGAAGAAGAGCTCAAGTCAGTGTAATTCACCGATTCCTCAGGAGGGTCTGTGCCAACATCTAGAAAGTCAACGGGAACACCTCAAAATCACCAGCATAGCATATTTTAGGAGGGCAGTAGAAGAAGAGGTAAGCTATGAATACAAACCCTACAGTTTTGCAAAGGAAACTAGGAAGAATGTGTAAATCCCAGAGGGATCCTCGATACCAAAGTCCTTACCAGATTTCAGAATTTTGCAAAATTGGGCCTTTCTAATTGCTTTAAATTACAAAATGGAACAGACTATGTTTTCTTACCTTCTAAACCTTTGGAAATAAGTAATTGCCAAAATACTTCCTTTTTTTCTTCCCCTAAGGGGGAAGCCTTAGGCTTCCATCCTCTGGGATTTTCCTAAGGTGGAAGCCAAAGTCCTTACCAGAGTTCAGAATTTTGCCTTGTTTGCGCAGAATTTGTCTTTCACAATTGATCTGGACAGCCCCAGGACTGGACTCAGCAGAGCACTCTAGAACCTGCTTCAACCTCAGTGTCAATAATACCAGCAACCAACCTTGGCAAGGGCAGCAAAACACACGAACCTCCAAGAGCTTGATGACCCTGCTTAAATACAGCTCAAATCCAAGGCAGGATTGGGTAGGGGAGAATCTTGACCTAGGGAATACAGTTAGACTTGTTTCAAAGCATAAAATTCAAATCTAATTGCAAATCTTTATTTGCGCATTGTGTTAAGAGCAGGAAGGCTCCCTGCAACCATGGAGCCAAGATAGCTGACTAAATAGGTGCACATAGGTAGAAGTGTATGCATCCAACGTGAAGGACTTCTGATTGCAATGGCAAATGAAAGGCTCACTGAGAAGCTAAGTGAGGCTTCACACTCACAGGCCATATAGACACTAGTGAGCAACAGAAGCTCTCTGTTCTCTCTTTTAGGCACAAACTCCTCTGTACCTCAGGATTTTTGCATTGCACTGTTACTTACCAGCCAGGCTGGGTAGCTGAGTGGGGTATGTATCTTTCTCTTGCCTTAATAATTAATATGCAAGCTCCTACTGCCTCCAATGGAGAAAATGTTCTCCAGGATGCCAAGTGAGCCTTTGCCCAGTTTATCACCAAACAAGTGAGGCAGAAAATTGTCAGAAAAGCTCTGAAGTTGGGAGCAATGTTTTGTGAATAGAAAGTTTGCTCATCTGCTAACTGAGCAAGGACATTAAAGCAAATGACATTTCCCCAGGGCTGGTTCACCTCCACATGATGGGGAATCTCGTGGCTGGTAGTAACTGTGATGTCCACACACCACATCTTTGTGTGGCAGTAAGAGCAGAAAGACCACATGAATCTACTGAGGTATGCATCTATCTGAGGTATCGTAGAGTACTTCGGGGAATATACTTTGTTAGCAATTTATAGCATCACCACGCAAGGGTTCATGCAGCATTTCATCCTAAATGGCCCGTTCATAGAAGACAAACCTAAGAAGTGCTACCTTTTTGGTGAAGTGTTTTATAGCACAACGCGAGTTCAACCGATTGGAAATTATAACTGCCTATAACAATGTTCAGGACTGCTCTGACACACAAACAAACGTGTATTTTACACATCTCCTAACTGCAAGGGCAGCAATTTACAGAACGCGCCTGCAACTTCTGCAGACAGCACCGTGACTTGGAGCGTGTCATGGTTTTGGCTGGGATAGAGTTAATTTGCTTCCTAGTAGCTGGTATAGTGCTGTGTTTTGGATTTAGGATGAGAATAATGTTGATAACACACTGATGTTTTAGTTGTTGCTAAGTAGTGCTTACATAAACCAAGGACTTTTCAGCTTCTCATGCTCTACCGACTGAGAAGGCTGGAGATGCACAAGAAGCTGGGAGGGGGCACAGCCAGGACAGCTGACCCAAAGAGGCCAAAGGGATACTCCATACCATATGACATAATGCTCAGTATAGAAACTAGGGGAAAGCTGGCCAGTGGGCCGCTGCTCAGGAACTGGCTGGGCATCGGTTGGCGGGTGGTGAGCAACTGCATCATGCATCACTTGCTTTGTATGTTCTATTACTATTACTACTATTACTATTTTGTTTTATTTTATTTCAGTTATTAAACTGTTCTTATCTCAACCCACGAGTTTTCTCACTT
>NW_009196000.1:0-4918 GCF_000690835.1 Fulmarus glacialis | reverse complement strand
TTCCGATTCTCTCCCCCATCCCACCGGGGCAGGGAGTGAGCGAGCAGCGGTGTGGTGCTCAGTTGCTGGCTGGGGTTAAACCATGACAGAGCAGAATATATTTACAACACCTAAGGGAGAGGGAAAGACCCGGTGGCCTGGAGCCTGCATTTTGTAACTCATAACGCAGCAAAGGTATGAACCATGGCCGGGAGACCCTGACAGCCAGCGATCCCAAGGGCTTTTGATGCCTGACAAGCAGCAACACACAGCACAATGTGAAACAGCCTCTTCAGAGAAACCTTGATACTAAGTACTGGTTTATGTGATTTTATCCAAGTACAAAACCACCAGATCTACACATTATAGATAAATATATAAATAAAGATAGGTGAACCAAGTTTTTTTCTGGTGCTTTTCTCAAGGAAACATTAACAACATGACATCAACATAACAGAATCCCTAGATGCTACAGGAATGGGTCGTACATGCACCTGGAACAAGAGAAAGGCACAGGAGAGGCTTCAGATAGCTGTAGGGGGGGTGGCCATTAATGACCACATGTCTGAAATTCAAAGAGGTGTCTACTTTTACGTGGGACTCATTATCTGTGCTGTCCATCTTTGGATCTCCTTCCTGCCAGGTCTGAGCCCTGTGTCTGTGAAAGAGGCTGGCAGCCCACGACTGACAAATATGTCTGCTGGGACCCCCATGGACACAGACCCCTTGCAGCAAATGAAGCACTTTGCAGGATTAAGCCCTTGTCTGGCTGTTTTATAGTTTTTCTGCACTGATAACCTTCAGTGACTGTAGGTTCTCAGACGTGCACATGCAGTAATATTTGCTCATTTATTGTTATATTTATTTGGCAATACACGGCAAGAATATGACCATTATCAATGAATAATACTTCAATAAAATGGCTCTCTACTAAAGCAATGACTCTGGAAACAGATACTGTACTGTGTATAATGACAAGAAAATATCTATCTGTTGTTGAAATAACCTTTCTAAAAAGAACATTGCAGGCCCAGGTGTCCTCTATAGATGTTAAAAGAAATCCCTCATCATCATCACCCCAAAGAAATAAGTGCACTGAGAGAATTACTAAGTGCCCATGTCTCGGACATACCATATGGTAGCTATGTCTTCTCAATGCATTAGTTGTATTAAAATGTTTATAGCATTTGCATGAGCTATGCGGAAACCTCTCAGTGCCATTTTCAGTCTCACAAAAGGACAATTCTGGAAGTTATCCAACATAAGTCATTGAAACTGCCATTCCCCAGTGACCAAGGCTGCAGAAACTCGGAGCACAAACTGTATTAATTAATGCCCTGCTCACATTAGCCCTGTGGCTGCCCTCCATGCCCTACCTCTCACATACGCGCATTGCACTGATATTCTATGTAAAGACGGAGGCTTTACACAGAAAGCACTTCCTCGGAGCAAACGAGCAGAATCAGTGAGAACAAGGCTTAGAGGCAGCGGTCTCACAGGAAACTATACCTCAAAACTAAATGCCAGAGGATGGAAGATGCAATGGGACAGCAAAGTGAAATCAAAAGCAGAACCCCAAATATTTAAACATTCAGAATAGCAATACTGCATGGTAGAAAAACACAAGGGTAGTGTCAGATTCAAGGCGGGGGGTTAGAAACAATCAGTTTTGAGATAATAAGAAGTTAGGAGAGAGATAACACTAACGAAAAAAACCAGGAAGAAGCTACCAAAACAAATCCATTGCAGAAGATGTGACTAGCCCTTAGTATGCTGCAGATCTTCAGTTCCCAAGACAGGGTGCCAAACAGAAGGCTCATTCAATGAAAGTGCCATTGGCAAGGGCTACCAGGAGGCTGACAGCAGAGCCCAGCAGAGAAATGAAGTCCTGGCAACAGGACTAAAGACAAGAACATTTCTGTGTGAGTAAAGGACGCAAACTGAGGTCATGCCAAGTGTAGAGCCCCAAGGCGAAACACACGTGGATTTTTCAAGGGATTAATGGGTCTTTTATTTCCTTTCCAAACTGTTACACTGGCAGCAGCCACCTACCCAGTTGCATCTATGCTGAGAAACCTAAAGGAATTGGGCAATAACGTACAGTGATTTCAAAGGGATTTAGGTCAGGTCTGGTCAGGTTTTTCTATGCTAGTAGCAAGAAAAGCATCTTAAACCCTGTCCTGTTTGACTGGGCAGGTAAATATCAAGTCTGTTTGTTTGTTCTCGTATTGGAGCTGGTGTGTCTCATGTTTTCCCACAGTTTACTCATTCACATCACACACAGCTTGGGTTACAGGATTCAGTTTCCTCCCTATTGAAATGCAACCCTTCTAGGGTGGAAATTGCAAGGAGACAGCAACACTGATCAAAAGTTTGCAAGACAAGGTGTAAAAGTTACCTGGGTAGGCATTATCCAAGCCAATGTTGCATAAAAGAGATGAATACAAGCCATCAGGATACCAGGTTTACATTTCACCTCAGCAGCACCACCCACACGAGCTCATTACCAGAACTCCCATTCTGGTCCGGTGTTGCTGTCATTTGGGATAACAGACATCATTCAATATTGCTTCCCTGCCGCTCTTACACTGCCAGTGATTCCTTCCCATGTTACCAAATAGAATGAAAATACCATGAACAGATGAGAGCACAGCAGAAATTCCCAGGATTGCCCAAGGAGTGAGCAGTCCTGGGGAGGCTGTGCTGAGAAGCAGTACATCCCCCACAGTCCTGGGAATTACCCATTGAGAAAGGCTGAGACATTTTGCCTCAGGCCAAGTTAGCTACGATGAATAGATAGGTTTGGAAGGGAATCAGCAAAGGTCCTAGTTCAGTTATCCACATTTGGGTGTAAAATCCCAGGGTGACTTTGTATCACCATAGGGAATTTTAGCGAAGTACTGACTGGGTTTGGAAATATGCCTTCCCCTTTCATTTCCAGTATGCACACCTGTAATCTGACAGGGTGTGAGCTTAAGTGTGTTTTTTATCCAAAGGAAATGAGATTGCCTCTTACGGCCACTAAACATTGCTCACAACCTCCCAGGGAATTTGGCTGCATGAAGAACCATCCAATATCTTGGACTAGCCTCTGGGCCAGGGTCACTTCTTTAATCTCAGCTATTCTAAATATTATTTCCATGAAACAGATTGTTCTTTTTTTGCACCTATTACTTGGAAGTGTTTGCTTGGCTGCCTTTGCTGGTTTTATAGAAATAAACTGTATTTTTAGAGTTCTGGTTCTGGTTCCTTTTGTTACCAGAGACGCTCAGGAAATGTAGAAGAACCATGTTAAATTACAGGATTTTTAGATAGATCATATTTAAACTCCCAAGGATGGATGGCCACCAAAGCCTCCAGAGACTTGTTCTGACAGCAAATTACCCTGTTAGGATTTTGCAATTTATTGTAAATCTACATTTGACAGCCCTCAGCTATCTGTTTACATTTATTTTAGCAGATTAAAGATGGCTTTATTATCAAATTTGTATTCTTTCTGTAGGGTGCTTAAGACTCTGATCAAATCTTCGTTAAATTTATAAAGCTGCTCTGAAAGTTTTCCCTGCAGGTAAGGTTTTCCAAGGTGTTCAATGTTTTAATGGCTCTTCACTCCCAAATTTTCAACATGCCATTGGAGCTACTATCAGTAGGACTCGACATGAACTGCACCGAGATACGGGCTTGCCACTATTATGGCAGAGGTAATGCAACCTTCCCTATCCTGTGCAACATTCCCATCTGTATTCAGCATTACATCAGCCCTTCCCACTTTCCACCTCCATGTTTTTAATACTGCTGTCTCAACCAGACTCCCCTTTTGACAAATCATAAAATAGGAATGGAGAAGCTTCAAGGAGGGGCAAGAACTGTTACTAACATGCAAAAGACATTAATGAGGATACAGATCAAATAAAATTCAGTGGAAGGAGGAAGTGAATTAGAACTGACATTAACAGATGTTTATGAAAAATAAACGGAAAAAAGACTGTAAAGGTTTACTGTGTCTCACACTGTATCAACAAGAGGTGCACCAATTAAATTAAATGGCAACAACCAGTAGAAGGGATGATAGGAAATCTTGTTTCCCAGAACACATAATTAATTTGTGATGCATTTCTCATGAATTACTATGAGGCCAAATAAGCAGGACTCTAAAAAAGATTCAGCTGTTCCTATCAAAAAGAGTATCCAGATACTCTTAACTGTGAATAAAACACAGTTCAAGAAATCTGTAAGTGCTGAAAAACCCAACTTCTATGAAGAAATGCGTATTATCCTCTGAAAGCATCTGACACAAGTATGATCTTCTTTGGAAGCAAGAAAGTGAATTTGATGCTGCATTTATATGGGTGATCTGTATGTCCCTACACATCTAACTTGGGACTTTCTGTCAAGCCACAAAAGTATCCATTTTTCCTCAAAAGTTCAGTTATGCCCACCGTTCACTTGTTTTCAAGTTTAAGTTTGCTTTCCCTTCACAGGGCTAATCTGTATAAAGTGGAAATCTTTTTTTCCACTTTCAAAAGTCTTTCAAAGCGTTTTTCAGTATAATCCTTTCCATGTTGCTGGCCACACTATTAATGTATTTTTTTGTTTTCAAAGTGTATTTAGTATAATCTAGAAAGTCCCCAAACAGCTTCAGCACCAATACAGCGGCTTTTGAGTGAATCGTCCTGCAATGTCAGGAGGGCACTGGCGGTACGCACAGAATTGGGCTGGTACCTTGCTAAACCGTTACCGACGATGAACCAGAGCCGGTTTGTGCTCATTTCTTGCTGTTGAAGGAGGCGGGTGCCCGTGAGGGCCATCGCTAGGCGGCTGGGCCTGTCCCGTGACAGAGCAAGGCCGGGCTGGCGGCAGTGGCCATGTTCAGCTCATCAGGAAGTTCAGGGCGATGGGGCTCGGCCACCATCCCGCGGGCCTGAGTGAGGGGAACCAG
>NW_009195999.1:0-4099 GCF_000690835.1 Fulmarus glacialis | reverse complement strand
CGGAGCCCTTCGCCTCGGTGGCTTCCTAAATCCTAAAAACTGGGGAAGGGTGCAAATATTTCCAAAATGCATTTGTTAGCTGCAGGTAGAAGATTCAAGGCTTTATCCAACAGGCATTCATCAGTCTTTTATCTTGAGAACTGAAAGCATTGTATTTGCCTGCTTTTTTAAGAAAGAAAAAAAAAAAACGAAGTATTTGGGAGTGTAGCCACTCAACCCAACGTGGGGCTCTGAAGACTACTGTTATTTTCCCCCTGTGTTTTGTAGTGATTTTTTCCATTTGTATAGTCATGAAGGGACAACAATAGAATTTTTTGATCCTCTTATGCCTGTGTCTCTTCATTTCAGGTACTGCCTTGCTGCGGTAATTCTCCTGTATCTTATGCCTGATTTGCAGGAAACCTTTCTTGCTGAACTGTGGCATCCTCTTGAACTTTGACACTAGGTGAATGCTTCTGTCCCTACTCAGCTACTTGTTTCAGTCCTCTCTTGTAGAGGCTGGTTTTAGTATTTGACTTCACCTCTATTGTGCTGTTGGTACTCTTTTGAAGGGTGAAAGTTCTTTGGGCAAACAGATCAGCATTAATGGTGCTAATCACAGATACCTTCTTGTACGCACTGGTTCCAAGTTCAGCTACATTATTGACAAAAAGCGTGCAACTTCTGAGTTGTAGAGAGGGGCGATGTTATTTTTGCTCAAAAGATGCACATCAGTTAAACATTTTTGTCCTCTGCAGCATGAAGCAAGTTCCTCGTTTAACTGTTTTTCCTTTTCCTTGCAGGAAATAATATTACAAAGAAAATATTGAATAAGGTTGTACTTGGGATGCCACTGTATATAACATGAAAATATAGATAGTGGTAACTCCCTAATTCAGAAGTAGTCCTCTGATGTTTTCCTGCATTATTTTCATTAACAGATCACTCAGAAAATGTATGCAACCGACTTCATGTGTAAATACTTCAATAATCCCTGTTGAGGGAGCATAGAAAGTCGATAGTAGAGTGGATAAACAGATTTCCTCTGCTTTCTGCAAAAAAACCCAATAAGGTATTTTATCCCTAAATAATCTGGAGCACATTTAACATTGCTCTTAATTCAGATTTAAACTTCAGGAGTTCTGTATCATGCATATTCCCCAGCAGGTTTCTAGTACATCGTTGAATGGGCCAGAATTCAGCCAGCTTTCCAATAATTCTGCTAACACGAATTATCACCACCTTCATATTGTGACAGATTTTTGGACAGTGGCATGCCTTTCTCTATAGAAGGTACAGCCTGAGGTCCTGCAGCGCACCCTGGATACTGATCAATATGGACTTTGATGGCTGTTTCACTGTGCATGTGCTGCTCTCCAGGTTTATACAATTGCTGCAGAATGGCTTAGGGATGCCAGTGTGCTAGACAGTCAGCTATCTTCTTTCCATTTGCGGTTCCCTCCCATGCAGTAATGCAATATTTATGGTTTTAATTAACTCTGAGCAAAATCATTATTTGTCCATCCTATAAAAGCATAGTTAAAATGCTGCAGATGGGCACACAGACAAGGTCTTGGGTTTTTCAGAAGGCAGAGGGGTGTTCATGCTGAAATTTGCAAATTTTGTAGGAACTGTGCATCTACCTAGCTGGCTTTCAGGAGACTGTAATGCATTTTTGAGTGCCATCAGGTGCGTTTGCTCTAGAACCTGAGATTCCTCTGTGATATAACTGGCAATATGTCAAGTCTGTGGCCATGCCTGATGCCTTAGTGTGGACGAACTTAGGATACTCTGCTTTAGGATGGAAGCTCTGTTGTCGATGTGCATGTGTTGGATTTTTTTTTAAACTCCATACCCACCTGGTTGTCCATCCATTATAAGTCCTATGATTAACTATTTTAATTAACTCTGGTTTCTATGGAAAGGCTGTATAACTGCATGGGTTCTGGACTGAACGAGAAGCACTGAATCATTGCAGGCTGCCCTAGAGGTGCAATGCAGTACCCCTTTGAAATTGTATGCATCTAGACAGATACTGGGTCTCACTGGGTCAGGAACTGGGAGCATGCAAGACATGGCAGAAGTTTCCTAAGCTGTTACTCAGCTGCAGCTGATCATGTGGTGGTTTGTTCCTGGTCTACTACAGGGCATAATTGAGCTGACACAAAATACAACTAAAAATTAAGGTGTTTAAATGCTTCAAAAGATTTCCTGCTGTTACTGGGCTGGGTTGGGTTCCCTTTCTTCTGTGTCCTCACCACTGTCAGAGTTTCTGAAAAGACTCCCTGAAGGAGTGTAAGTTCACAACTGTATGAGTTCTTCCTATTAGTATTTTTGTGTGGATTGCCCTATGAAAGTCAGATGCATGAGATAAGTTCTATTTTGTAACATATAACCTGTAAAATAGGAAGTGTTTCATATCTGTGTGCATATGGATGGATATTTATATAGATATCTCTATAGATAGGTTGTCATAGTTTAACCCCAGCCAGCAACAAAACACCATGCAGCCGCTCGCTCTCCACCCGCCTCCGGTAGGATAGGGGAGAGAATCAGGAGGGCACAAGTAGGAAAACTCATGGGTTGAGATAAAAACAGTTTAATAATTAAAATAAAACAAAGTAGAACAGTAATAATAACAATGATAACAACAATAATAGCAGAATATACAAAGCAAGCGAAGCACAATGCAACTGCTCACCGACCGCCAATCACGTGTCATGAACAGAGGGCAAGCCCCCCCACACCCCTGTTTTTTATACTGAGCATGATGTCACATTGTATAGAATACCCCATTGGCCAGCTGGGTCAACCACTATGCCGAGCATGATGTCACATGGTATAGAATACCCCATTGGCCAGCTGGGTCCACCACCCCGGCTGTGCTCCCCCCACCAGTGCAAGCACCACCCAGCAACACCCAAAGCATCAATGGGCCATCAAGGCTTCTCTCATACCAAACCCAAAACACAGCACATCCCCCAAGCTATTGGGAAGAAAGTTAACTCTGTCCCAGCCAGAACCAGGACTGTATCCACCCCTTATTCTATACCATCTAGGTCATGCCCAGGTCTCACATTTTCCAATACATTCCAATTAGTCATCACCACTTTTCCTGCCTTTTGATATATACACACTCACAGATATCATTCCCTTGGTCTATGGGCCATACCTCTAAAATGTCCATTGAGATCATTTAGTCCATGACTTTGGGCTCCATCTGTCATAACAGTCTTTCAGGGCATGAGAGATGGTGTGTGGTGTTGGACTGTTGCATGCTGAGGCCAGTTCTGATTCCATAATCGCTGTGCTCGTCCATTTCTATCATTGTTGCACTTTGCTCGGTTTCATTGGAGTTCATTCTTCATTAATCTGGGTGATTCTTACTGCAATACTGTTGATATGACACATAGTAGCCATAGAAGTGATGACATACGCTATTATATAGTACTTAACATCATACAATCCAGTTCATTGCCTATTTTCACCCAAAATCAAATCCCCTTGAGGTACACACTGGACTTCCCCATGCTTTTGCATGACCCACCAAGTGCACCCAGGTCCTTGAGCAAAAGCAATCCCACAGATGGGTTTTCCCTTGCCAGAGGCAGGAGTAAATCAGACTGCCTTCCCCAGCATATTTCTCATATGCACAACAGGGACTTTATCCCCCTCTACAGTTCGTGAGGGTTTGGATTGGGCAGGGCTAGCTAAGTGACAGGTCCCCTAGTGTTGACTAACCAGGTGGCTTTTGCTAAATGTGTATCCCAATGCTTGAATGTCCCACCACCCATTGCCCTCAGTGTTGTCTTTAGCAGTCCATTGTATCGTTAGACTTTTCTGGAGGCTGGTGCATGGTAGGGGATATGATATACCCACTCAATGCCATGCTCTTTGGCCCAGGTGTCTATGAAGTTGTTTCGGAAAGGAGCCTCGCTGTCTGACTCAATTCTTTCTGGGGTGCCATGTTGCCATAGGACTTGGTTTTCAAGGCCCAGGATGGTGTTCCTGGTGGTGGCATGGGGCAGAGGATATATTTCCAACCATCCTGTGGTTACTTCCACCATAGTGAGCACATAGCCCTTGCCTTCTTGGGTTTGTGGGAGTGTGATATAATCAA
>NW_009195998.1:95642-106085 GCF_000690835.1 Fulmarus glacialis | reverse complement strand
AGGCACGCTGTTATCTACATTGGATTCCACTAGAACATTATCTAACAAGCACAGATGTAATTACCTATGGATATACAGTGTGGTTGCCAAAATACATCAGTCACCACATAATAGAAGTATGCCATGCAGATCATCATTGCACAGAACAGGAGTAAATGATGCATTCATTAGTATTTAATTTGTCTTCTTTATAACAAAAAAAAAAAAAAAAAAGAAAATCCATATTCTTTGGAGATTGATTTAACTTATTTCTGCCAAACAAAATCCATATCTGTAGGCTTGTATAAATTCTGGCGACAACATGCCTGCCTTGCCCTTTCTCCCTTTGCTCTACCACCCCACAGGCCCGAAGCTTGCATTATCATGCAAACGTGCAAACATAGGAAATATTAAAGAAAGTTTACAAAAGGCAAAAGTCATCAATCCCAGACCATCACCTAGAAACGGCGTGTGATGACAGAACGGCCCAAATTCTTCATCTGAGTCAAAACCTGGAATAAGATTTAGAATGTTCCTATGAACAAGACAGTCCATCTCTGCTGGAGCAGCTGTGGCCCTCACGAACAGCGCACACAGTGGAATACTCCCCGTGCAACTCATGCTGGCTCTCATTCTCAGCCTTGCAACACCATTTTTACACAACACCGACGTCACAGTAAAGCATGAGGTGTCATGCCCCATGTCTCTAATAGTAATATCCACTATTGCGACACAGCATGACAACTTGGCATGATACATAAAAAGACAACCCTCCAAACTCTAAGCACCCAAACAATGAATACAGGCCAGATCATTTTAACTAGGAAGGAAATCACAGTTTAAAAGTTCCACCAGACAAAAATTGGAAATCACTAAAAAGCTCTTTAAAGGGATTTTTAAAATGAATAGTTTTAAGGAATAGCGAAGATTGACAATTCATTCTATAATATAATAAAGAAAAGTTGCATGTCATTTTTTGTCCAATTTTGAAGACCACAGCTCATTTTCCCTGCTTTTATCCTTATTTCTGACTGGTGATGGATCTCAGCAAATACGAACATGACTTTTTCATATGTGCTGACAAAAAGGTAAGAATATAATTTGACATCATTTACAGATTTGAAACTTAAGTTGAATAGATTTAATTAGTGCAGATAAACTAAAACTAATTTCCCAGATCAAACGCAGTATGTAGGCCAGAAATAAGACTGTGTAAACAATCAGTTTGAAGTACATATCTAATTATTGATTTCACCTTTATACTGTTCACATTTTCATTACCACTTGATAGAAGACAACAAAGCCAGCAACAAATGTTTTTCTATGACCAACAATACGTGACGTGACATTGTGTTTCACAGGCAATTCTACTGTAATATAAAAAAATCTGCATTTTTCTCCCTCTGCTGAGTAAGCTTAATTAAAGAGAATGGCCACTAGTCTGGTTTATTTTGTCTGTTGAGAAAACGTTTTGTCAGTTTGATCTCCCCAGCAGTATTTGAAAGCATCTTTTTCTTGATGGATAAAAGCAGGTGCAAAAACAGGTACATGCAGCTGTTAATGAAATCATGATGCCATTTTTTAACACAATATTTTAAAATATTGTCAATATTATTTCAACACACAATAAAAATACAAAAACATGGATGCTTGCAATGAAGCATAATGTGTGGATTAACTTTTTCTTCCTTGTGTAATCCCTAATGAATTTTAACTCTACATAATTTAAAAATAATATTAACACTTAGAGTAGGAAATAAATTGTTAAACCTGTTCTATTTTCCTAGTATAACTTAAACATATTTTTCCAACATTCATATCTTTATAAAATATGAGACCACATTCTCACATTCATCAGGTGAGGAATAAAGTCACTACATGGTCACTAATAACCAGAAGTCTCTAATCATATAACATACTATGTAAATTCCTGTGTTGCTCTTCAAAGAGTAGTTCCTTAATTTTCAAAAGCCAGGTTAGTGTCAAAATCATTCTCTGAACAAGTTAGTAACACAATAAGTCTCTGTAATAACTAGTACATCAACAAGATCCTGGCCTAGCAAAATATTTTGCCTTTGAATACTTTTCAAGTACTTTCAAAGGCACATTTTTATTTTCAGTAACTATATCAAATCTCACTGATCTCCCTCTAAGTATTCACGTTTAGCAATAGTTTCACCAATTTACTATTTAAATCAGAACTGTTTTTAAACCTGAATTGTGGTGAAGATTGAACTTGTGCTTCAAAGAGCAAAATCTTCCTACTGATTTTTGGTTTATTTGTTCTTAACAGAATTGGCTTGACCCTATATTCATGAAAATGAAATCAAAGCTACCTTCACTGACAATTTTTCGAAAGAACAATCAAGTGTATTTCTGACTGCGATGCTGTAGACATAAATTCTGCTTCCTCCAAACTACAGGGACACCTTTTATTCATTTCAAGTGATATGTGCATACTAAACAGAAGAAAATACATGTAAATCTCAGAGCTCTTATTTTTATCTGGACATCCTTGCTGAACCCCACATAGGACCCATGCATAGAAAACTATTTGCAAAAATATAGTGGTGTTTATATCAAAAGTTTAAGCAACAGTTGACTTAGAAAGACCAAAGATGAGACAAAATTCATGTCTCACTTTAAAGTAATAGAATTGTACTGTTGTAACCACTAAGAATTTGAATCTGTATTTTCATTGTTCCAGACCACTAGCAGAGGCCAGAAAAAACTCCAGACAATTTTGATGTACTGGAGAGCAGAAAAGGCTAAAATGAATATAGTGCATGAAGGCGCTCTCTCATTATTAGGCAAAGTCTACCCACAAACATCCACTGACATATTCAATGAAGTGAAAAGAGTTATACATGCATGCACTAGAAATGACCAAATGTTAACTAAATATTTTCATTTTTTTCTTTTTCTAGCAATTTAACATACTAATTTGGTTAAAATAATTATCTCTCATGCTGAATGCTTCACTTCTTTCTCATTATGTTATGTGCAGCATTACTTGCATTAAGCTATAAAGATTTTAAATGGAAGTATTAAAATAATATTAATTATAGCAGCACAGATGTTTCTGCAAAGATAAATTGGCATTAAGAAACACTGCATTCTGACTGGCACTAGTAGACTTTCACAAAAATAACCTGGAAAAAAATCAGAAGTTGAAACCACCTATTTTAATGAACTAAATCAGAGACATCAGAGGGACTTTCTTAGGCTGTTAATTCTCACAATATGATTTACCAAACACTAACCAGCTCTTTTTAAGCACAATAAACCCAGTTTAAAGTAGCACAAAGAGTAAAAAGTTCTATTCATAATAATAATAATCAATATTTATGTTTGTGTCAATTCTCTTCTATAATGGCAGTAACAGATACGAACATCTAGAAAGACTTCTCCTTTTGGTCTCCAAAACATCGAAAAGATCCAAAACTAGCCATCAGCAACATAATACACATTTTGAAAGGCAGTCCTTCTTCCCTAACTTGGAGATCTATTGGAAGGATAATACAAAAAGAGAATTAAAGAATACATTTTCTCCTTTTCCCTTATTCTTTCCTGAGATTTCTTTGTTCTCCCTTTTCTAATTTGGCTTTCCAATTTATTCTGTAAATCCCCATATCGTTATCTTTACTCAGTTAAACATGCTTGCTTTCTTTTTGCTTCTTTAACTTCTCCTTTTTCACCCCAACTGCCCTCCCTAAAACCCCACCTCTTTTGCTGTACAGTCACATCCAGTTCTATCTATTTTTTATTGTTTGCTTCAGGGATGGATACAAAAATATTACAACAGTGTACTTCTAGCATGTCAACTGCTCCCTGGTTACTGTCTCTCTGCAGCTCCCACCAAAATAAGAGAAGGGAACTGGAAGTAGCCTATCCATGTATGAAAGAAATGGAAGGATACCCCTTGCTGCTGACTACATGCACGCTAAAGATGATCTCTGGATAAATATCAGAGGCAAAACTATGTGCTGCAAAGGAAGGCAGTGAGAAGACTTAAAATAACATTGCACTGTGCTCCAGCTTATGGACACTGACCCTCAACAGACACAGCTCAAGCAAAACCCCTTACTGATGCAGCTTCTGGAGTCTGTGGAGTTAACGCCTGCACAGCTCTCCATTGCACTGTGACGACCTGTCTTAGGAATAACAGAGGATTTTCAGGAAAAGTTCGAAGTAAATATTCAGCTTCCTACAAAAGTTCTTGCCAAGCAAAAGCAGTGAAAATGAAATCCTCACAAAGTGAAACGCATTATCATCATACTTTCCAATTAAAAAAAAAGTAACGACTTACTCCACCCTCATGGACCACAATTTAAGAACTGCTGTTTCTACATAGAACCAAGGCTTCAATTGGATAAAAGCTAATACTAATTAATAAACAGCCTAGTCAACTGTTCATTTGGGGGAAGGAGGGAAGCTAAAAAATGAGACTGCTGTTCTTGTTACACCCATGAGTAAACTCTCAGTATAGACGATAGTGGCAAAAATCTTGCTACTTTATTTAATTCTTAAACCAATTAATGCCAACATTATAAGCACCTAAAAAGGCTATATTTAACATTAATCGAGATACAATTGCATTTTAAGACAGACAGATGAAGGATTGTGAGGCCCACATTATGGATGTTGAACTGATCAAGATATCTAAGTTGTCAACATACAATCTAGAGAGATCACAGGGGAAAAACTCTGACCTTAGAATCAGATTGGTAATTCTAATAAACTGATATTAAGAAAAGACCTTGTACAAAGAAAAAACTAAAATTAAGTCTTGTATCTAGGTTCTAGAACAGAACACAACTTTGAAATATCAGGTTGGCAAAGCCAAACTAGAGAACAACTCTAACATTAATTTCTTAAATCAGTATTAAACAAGTCCTATCCATTTTGTGATCTTTTTCATTGAAGGGTTGGGGGGGGGGGGAAGGTGTTGTTTGTTTTGGGTTTTTTTGAGACTATCCTATATAAAATGCGATCACATTTCCACCCAGTTTAATAAAAAGATAAAGCAGTTTTATATTCAGAAGTGGACAAACTTTAGAATCATCCACTCTCTTTTTCACATTGATAGAATGCAGAACAGTAGTTCCAAGCTATTTTTAAATAGTAAGTTGAAGCAACCCCTAAGTCAACAACATTAAAATACATAAGGAAACTGCACCTCTAATTCATATCCAACACATTCCCTCCCAGTGATTTTTTTATGACATGCCTATCAGTTATTCTTTTTTAAATGACTTTCAAATTGCAAGACATAGGATTAAGAAAGTTGAACATGGGCTTAAAAATTCCATTTCTTGTAAAAATTTCAAATTGCAGTACTATGAATTTAGTCAAAACATTTTATAAATCATCTAACATATACACAGATGTGTCTATTGCAGAGTCCTAAACAGAAAAGAATTATGTTCCTTCATACAAAACTAGATTATTGTTTACTACTCAAATTCTTACAATAATTCAAAAAAACCCCAACAAAAAGTTTCTATCTTGCGACTCAGTTCTTCAGCGTTATCTAGAGATACATTTAAGATTTCTGCAATTAAAACCCAATAAGGGAATACTCCTCCTCCCTAGGACTGTGGATAGCTATGTTGTTATACCTCTCTCTCTCAAATTCAAACGGTAATTACGCTCACATAACACTCACCAAAGTGAAATTATTTTCATCACAATATTAAGTAGTAAAAATAATGAAAGTCTATTAAAGTTTTCAAAGAAAACTAAAAATACAGGAGCATAACTGGTAGAGAATGACCTTTTAGTCAGCTGAACTCAAAATACTTATTAGCATTTAAACATATTCTTCCAGTAAAAGTTACAGAGTTAGTCGTTTACTGATCCAAATCTATTTTCAGTTGTTTAAGGTGTCAATAGCAAATAGCAGGATGCTCCCTGAGCAATCGAACATAGAAATGCACAGGAACAGTTGTCAGATTCTCGGCGTCACAGTACTTCCTGCCAGCTACAACAGGCATGTTCGAGTAGTACTGAATAGTAATGAATGCACATACAGTTAATCAAGTTAAGAAACAATACAGTACTTTAGATTGCTAATCATCACTGTTGGGTTGGGTTTTTAACAATGCCGCCTAAATTAGTATAGTAAGTAGTTCTGAAGAGCTTTTGATCAAATTGGAATTTAACCACTTCATACTTAGGGAAGGAATCCAGGTACCAGAAAACTGGTTCCCATGGTTGCTTTTAGTTAAAAAAATCAGAACATCTCATCACTAACTTCACAACCAGTTCTCCTCATAAAGTTAAGACCTGTATCTTATATAATGATAACTGTAGTAATGTCATCCTTATTCACAGATACCTCTGACTTCCCATACATTCACTAATGAGACTAACACCAGTTAAGAAATGTCGGAAATTTTAGGACAGCACAGTGACCTAACAAAAACACCCCTCAGAAACAATAAAACACAAACATTCAACTGTATATATTCACATATACACTCAATCCAACATCCACCTTTCTGTGTTTAGACGTTATGTGTAGGTTTAGCCCTCAGAGAGGTGAATGAGGTTTTTTCTTAGTTAACCTGGTCTTATAATTTAATAATGCAAACCTGGTCTATATCCTGCACCTCTAGTTCTGCTACTGGAAAATAAAGTGTACATTTTTGCTGTTTTTCAAGGGCTTATGAAAACTGAGAGGGATTGCAACATCGTTTGGACTACACGTTCAAGTTTATAAACACAACACAATAAACTCAGGGAAGTGTAACTCCCATTTTCACTTTAAACATCTAACTTAAATGCTTTGAGCCTCTCCTTCAAAGCCCCTGATTTTTCCAATTGATTACAGAAGGAACTTAGGCCCCTAAGTGGATGAATTGTATCTAAGATAGATATTGAAAGTATCATGAATACCCCAAATTTTCAGTGACAATCTTCCACACTGAGAAGTGATACTGCCAAAAGAACTAAAGGGCTACAGAGGCAAACACTGGATTTTTGTAATTCAAAATGTGGCTACACAATATATATTTTTTACAAAAAGTTTGTGTACTGAACATTGATCTTTATTCAAATTTTCCTGTTACCTTCAAACGCTCGTGCAGCATCTACCAGGTGGGACCAGTCTAGCCCTGTGGCAGTGTCTGGCAGGGGCATCAGGCCAGGATCATTGAATTTGGCTTTATCAGATAAGGACCCATCTGAGAACCAGAATTCATCTAAACAATAAACACAATAATTAGTCTTCCTATAACAATGAAGTACAATTAATTTTGAAGCTATTATAATGAATTGTAAAAAATGTAGAAGCAAAGAGTGCTTATCTTCATTTCTCTTGTTTCTGTCTTTTCCTGTTCAATACTCAGTATGGGTGGGTGGAACAATTTGTAAACTTTGGCAGAATAAGATGGGAAAGGTTTCTAAAGGTTTTTTTGTGCCACTTTGCACATGATGTGTTCTTCGCATTTTCATGTGAATGCTGTGCGAGTAGGCAGCATCCATTCTTAAAGCATACCATGTTAAACCTGAGCACTGAGCAGAAAAGTTGCTGGATACACAAAGTTATATTTTTAAGAAGGCTGTGAAACAACATACGAGATATTTACATGCAGAGTTTTATTCTGAAACTTAAATATTTCAGTTCCAGAAGCAATTTTAAAAATATCACCTGCTTTTCTTTTAATGCATTTGTAAATTCTAGCCTATTTCCAAAACTCACTTTCACATTGAAAATACTACCCTATTAGTTTAATATTTGTAGCTGTACATCTGAGGACGTAAGACTTGTGTGCCGATCTCTAAGCTCCAGAGTGAGCGGTAACACATTGTATACTGTAAATAGATTGTATATTAATTGAAATGTATACACTATAAAGTTAGTTCAAACACAGCTTTCAGTTATGCAGTATTTTAGAAAGGTACCACGAACATACATCTTAGTAGAGGAGATGCTAATTTTCATAATTATCTTAAATAGTTTTACATTTTCCTTATCTCTCCATAGCAATCTTCACTCTGATCAATGTGAACACATTAAAATTAATACTGCTGGACAGGCACACAGAGGTTCTTGAAACTGAACATAAACCAAACACATTATTTATAATCACATTTCATCTTAACCATAAAGCTAGTGATACAATATTGTACTTTTATTACATAGTATAGTCAGGAAAAAAGAAATTTTGCTTCAGATTGTATCTACTTCTATTAAATAAAAAGGCCAAAATAGTAATTTTTCACCAAATATTTCAGAAGGAAATTTCCATCTAGTTATTCCAGTGATTCAGACTATCATATTTACGAGGAATATTTTTTCCAGGACAACACCACGCACAAAAATCAATGAAGGAAAAAATGCACACATACAAGTGGAAGATACATTATAGTTTAAGAAAACGACATGTTGTCATTGTCCTGATACCAGTGAAAAAGAATACCAAAGTCCATTTGAATTAAAGATTTCTGACCTAAAAATCCAAAAGCAGTAGCCTGTTACAGAGCATTCTACTGCACAGAGCAATGATTAGAACATATCATATTCTTTGCAGAAATCTTGTTTTAAAAAAAAAAAGTCAGGAACAGGAAAGTGAAGGAGGTTTGCAATCCTCTGTCAAAAATTAGGAGTCCCACAAAGCAAAACAATGCAGAAGAGGTAGAAATCCAGTTTACTGTGGAATTTATCTTGTTCTACAACTTATATGAAAGATGTTATCTTACAACTGGAAGTGGCTTGACAAACCTCTGTAGAAATATCTTTCTCAGTACCCTCTCTTAGTATGCAAAAGTGGATGTTATATGAAATGGAAAATGTAACATACAAATATATTCTACCCATACAGCTGTACTAAGATTTTATTTTCAGTTCCTTATAAACATACCTAAAATCTTATCTAAGGTTACCTTGGGGTGCAAATACATTGAAAGCTCAACATCAGAGCAGTCTCTGAACTTTTGTATATGACCCGGGAATTTTAAGAAACTTACTTATGCAAGTACAAATGTTTTATACATCCCTGTTGTGGAAAATAGACAGAACGCCTTATTTGAAAGGCTGGCAAGCCAGCTTTTGGTTCTAGACCAGCAGGCAGGCCTTAGGGGACAGCCCTTGCTTTTGTGTGATCAGCCTACAGAGGCTGATTGTGAAACCTGTCAGGAAGATGCTTGTTCCCAGTGCGATTCTGCTGGCTTTCCAAATTAAAGTGTAGGAGTGATAGATTCACCAGTAGTCATCCTTCATTATGCATTGTCTTTGTGAGAACCTTAGTTCACCTTAGGGTGGATCCTATTCAGTCCTGCATAAGACCTGACAGAGCAACTCAACTGCAGAAAGCCTGCCAGAGTAGAGATTTGAATATTGATAGCTCTGAAAATGCAAGCGCTCATGCTGATGGCTGAAATTATAAGCGGAATAACTGAACAGGCATGAGTATGCCACCACAGAATAATTCACTTTCAAGACATAAATGATGTGTTCTTGTGCAATGGGGTTGGGGGAGGCGGAGAGGAAAAAGAAAAAAAAGAAAAAAAAAAGAGCTCTAATGATATAGGTCTCTTTGCGCTTTTGAATTTCAGAGAATATTGTTTGTATTTCAGGAATGCTCTGGGTGAGATTAATTATTTCTAGCCTCCTGTATTTGCATTTCCTCCCTGCTCCTCCTACCTCACTGTTAACCTCCACTTTTTCTCTGTATGACTGCCACATTAGCAGCTGCAGGCCGCCTGTTGTCTTCCTTTTCAATTTGTGCAAAGGTGGCAAGTTATGCTTGATCATGCCCACCTCTGTGTGCCCAGGAGGATATGCCTAATCTTGTAGGCTACCTTCATTGCCCACAAGATTGGTTTTGAAGCAACACAGACTTATCCCTTATCTCCTTTGAGGAAACAATGTAAGTGTTATGTTTCAGTTTTAAAGATTATTTTATTTGCTGTACTCCTTTTGGCACAAAATCATTGATCCTGTGCTTTTTGGTCCTTTCAGTTATGTCAGTCTCTTCCTACACTACGGAATTTTCTTTATTTTTATTATTGATACATAAAAGTATAAAGCACTTTGAAAAGTCCGTATTTTCACTAAAATTATATGGTCAGTTCAGTTTCCAACAGAGCTCCTCAAATTGACTGTCATCGGTCCCACATACCTCTGTATTCAAAGGGTAACTAGTTATACAGAAAGAAGAAAGATTCACCTGACTTAACCTTTTCTACTTCCAAGACAAGTATCCTGCTTCAGTTGGAACTGCTACTTTTATGTAGAGACTGTAGATCATGAAAAAAAAAAAAAAAAAAATCTAAGTACTCCTCACTTACTGTGCTCACACTAGACATGTCATTTAACAAGTAGATTATCTCAAAAGATGCTGCAGCTGAAGGAACATATCAAGTCATATGCAGACATAAATCCCATTGTCTGCTTCCTGTTCTTCTTTCCTGCAATCACCAATTATATCTCTATGGTCCTCTTAAACAACAGCTTCT